>NW_026459328.1:0-64872 GCF_021730395.1 Mercenaria mercenaria | reverse complement strand
GATCGTCTGTGTATTACAATACGACATGACAATATGAAGCCAGTCTCTAGAGTGCTCCTATTTTCCTTCTTGTTAAATTCAATCCGTGCTTGTATTATAACAGAAAGGTATCATACTGTCGCTGGGCACATACACTTTGCACCGATACTAAGTAAGTATTTTATATTTTTTAATGTTAAGGACGTACTCTATTATAGGCAATGCCGGGGATGACATTTTCACAAAGGCGGGAATGATGCCATAGAACGCAAATAATATTATTTACATGAAAAATGTCTCAAATGCCATTATTTACCTATTTTATACTTTCAGGAACGTATGGTATTAGAATCTATCTGTTGTCACGTAGTTAGCAGTCAGTAGTAGTCAATAGTCAGTTCGTAAGCCGTAACATTCCTATCTTAGGTCGTATCACTTGCACTAATCCAGAGTTATACTAATTATCTCCCTTTGCCCTTCCCATGAACCCTTTGTTATGTCATCCGCCATCATTGTTATTGTATGTATGAACATACATCAATCTGACTAAAGTACATATCCTATTACGCTACGCATAGGATCTGAGAACGACCTATTCATTGCCTCGTTCTGACGACCCTTTCGCTAGCCAATCAGAGCCTAACTTACAACATCTTGCAAATCTACCTGTAGCCTTGACTTTTGATATTTACAATTTTTATGTCATAATGTACCAGATAGCCGGTTAGCTCAGTCGGTAGGCCACTTGCTTAGAAAGCGAGGGGTCCCGGGTTCGAGCCCTGGAATGACTGCACATTTTTCTTACTCTTTGACATTCGAACAAGTAGTCTGATTGGATAAAATAAAAATAGCAATACTGGAAATCCAAAATATACAGAAGACGAATGTGAATGGGTCGTTCTCAGATCTTCGTTTAGAAGATCAAGTACTTTAGTCAGATTGGAACATACATTGTCTTAATATATTATTATTTGATAAAAATCAAATTTAAATGCGCGCTAGCATGTGGTGCATTATTTTCATATTTACAGACCGTTTTAGTAGCAACAAAGTTTATTAATTCTTGTGTGTCTATACGTATATGCAGAAGTACAAGCTATTATTTCAATTTGCATGCTAATGTGCGCTGCATTGTTTAAGTGATTTTAAAAACAGATTGTATTATCGGCTGGGTGTTTATGTGTATGCTATACCGTGCGCTTCATTGTCCCTACTCAAGCCAATAACTTATATTGCTATTTGTGCTAGCCGAAAATGTGCTTGCTGTATGTTTATTTAGTAGCAAATCCAAATGATAATAGGGTAACCAAAGCATTAAGTTTAATAGTGTTTATACATATTTTTGTGCGTTTGCGTATTTTTTTATGATTTGGTTGCAAAAGTATATAGCTTCTAATTGTGTGCATAAAATATCTGTGCTGTTCTATTTATCTTTTTGCAGCCTGTTACGGGTGTTATGTATTTAGCTTAGTGTACATGTAAGCCTACATTCGAATTTACAGATTTTTTGGGATAGCAGTAGTAACCAGAATATTGTATATACTGCGTAAATATGAATTTGTACTTGTGTATTATTTGTGTATTTCTATAAATGTTTTACTGATGTTTGTTCAATAGTTGGCATCGTCACTTTAGATAGTTTTGTTTCTGAAATAGTATTTCTCAACACACTTTTTTATACAAAAACTAAATCGATAAAACACATCGCACAGACCTACAATACACCCATCACAATGTCTATTTCTTTACTTCTTTTTCTTTTTTGTACATATGTTCATAATTTACATAGTTATTCCAGACTGAATTCTAGAAGTTCATATTTGGAGGCTTTTCCTACTAGCAAGTCATACATATTTAGTATCAGACTCCCAAGGAGCTACACTCTACACAGGACGGCGTTATCTCTGTTTTTGCTTTTCATCGTGACAATTACTTAAAATGAGAAAACACACACTTAACGTCGTCATGTTGGCCTGCAGTTGTAATAGAAGACATTTTGTCTGGCTTCACTTCATAGTGCTAGTATCCATTTATCTCAATGCCCTATTAACATACTCGATACTTAAATACATGCTGATGTCCTCAAATATATCTCAAAGTATACATTTTCCTAAAGTCAAATTTTCTCCTAACAGTGAGCTCATACACAACTTGGAATTTATCAAACATTTCATTTCCTCGGTTATTTCAGTTACTGTTATCTTATGGTTACATATCCTAATGAGTGTGTGCGGGGACATTCATCCTAATCCTGGACCTGATCCTAACATTTCTTCCGTGAGTTCAGCGTCATCAGATTCGATATTAGATGACTCTCTGCAAGATCTCTTGAAAGTCTCAAACTACTTAACTATTGTACACGATAACGTTCAAAGTATCTCTCCTAAGCTGGATATTATGTATGCCGAATTGTGTAACATCGATATCCTTGCTTTTACTGAAACATGGTTACGGGACTCGGTGGCTACATCTGACATTCTATTTCCTGGCTTTCATCAACCTGTTAGAAAAGATCGCATCAATGACAATCATGGAGGTGTTATTATCTATGTTAAGGAATCTATTTCATTTGTTCGAAGAACTGACCTAGAACTTAACCGTTTAGAATGTATTTGGCTTGAATTGAGATTGACTGGTGTTAAAAAAATTTTGTTAGGTGTATTCTATCGTCCTCCAAGTTCCGACATTATTTATACTTCACTTATCGAAGACTCTCTTGGATTAGCAGTGGATACAGGTATTTCAGATGTTATAGTTACTGGAGATTTCAATTTAAATATTAACTCTCCTTCTTCCTTCCGTAAAGTACACGCACTTTGTCAACAGTTTAGACTCACCCAAGTTATTGAAGACTACACTCACTACACAGAAACCTCTTCTTCAACCATTGTTCTCATTTGAAGACTACACTCACTACACAGAAACCTCTTCTTCAACCATTGTTCTCATTTTTTAAGGCTGGTGTTGGTGATCCATTTCTCCAGCAGGAGGTTAGGTATCACTGTCCGAATTTTGCTGTCCTTAGTTACACTAAACCTAAAATAAAGACGTTTGTTAGAACCGTGTGGCTGTATGAGAAAGGCGGCTATGATTTGCTACGAAGTATGATGGCTCAAGTAAACTGGAACGACCTTCACGATGAAAATATTGACATCTATTCTTAAAATATCTAAGCAATGTATTCCTAATAAAAATGCCAAAATACGCCCAAATGACCCTCCTTGGATGAATAATCGAATAAAAATGAAAATAAGACAACGTAAACGTGCCTATAGAAAGGCAAAATCTACACAAAGTATAAATCAGTGGTCAAAATTTCGAAATCTAAGGAACGAAGCAGTGTAACTAGTTAAAGAATGTAAAAGTAACTACTTCCTGTCACTTTCGAACAATCTTAAATCTAATACAGTATCGTCAAAAGATTGGTGGAAAATCCTGAAGTCTTTTATAGTAACTTCTTCTATGAAAAGTGTCCCTCCTCTTGTAGACCCGGTTTCTAATTCCATTGTCACGGCAGATCAAGATAAAGCTGACTTATTAAACAATTTCTTTAGAGACCAGACAGTTATTGATGATTCTAATAGAGATCCTCCAAGATTTTCTGGCACTGACAACCAAGAGACTCTTGATATATTCATCATCTCACCTATAGAAGTTGAAGATGTATTAAAATTGCTCCGGACTGACAAAGCATCTGGACCTGACACAATAAGTTATCGTGTTCTTCGTGAGGCTTATCGCCAACTTTCATTCCCCTTTCATCAGTTATTCAACTTTTCACTAAGAACACAGAAACTTCCAAACTCCTGGAAACTGCCTAATGTCTGCGCAGTCTTTAAAAAAGGTGACCCTTCAGTTATAAACAACTACAGACCTATTTCTCTACTAAACACTATTGAAAAAGTATTTGAAAGAGTAGTTTTTAAACATATTTTTAACTTTTACAGAGATACCTCCTTCTTCATTCCCTCCCAGTTTGGATTTATGCCAGGGAATTCAACTGTGAATCAATTAACATACTTATATAACACATTCTGCAAAGCTCTGGATGACGGATCAGAAGTTAGGGTTGTATTCTTTGATATTAGCAAAGCATTAGATAAAGTTTGGCATCAAGGTCTTATAGTTAAATTTTACGACTCTAGTATTCGTGGAAATTTACTCCAATGGTTTTCTGATTATTTAACAAATCGTAAACAGCGTCTTGTTCTTCCTGGTACAATGTCGGATTCTGTAACAATAGCCTCTGGAGTTCCACAAGGATCAATACTCGGACCTCTTTTATTTCTCGTTTATATAAACGATATTGTTCAAGATATAGGTTCCAATATTAATCTTTTTGCTGATGATACTAGTTTACATCTGATAGTTAATAATCCAGTTGAAACAAATAGTATTATGCAGGCTGATATACAAAAAATATCACGTTGGGCAGATAAATGGCTTGTTAATTTTAATCCAGCTAAATCAGAATCAATAACCATCTCCAGAAAAGTAAATCAGCCCAACAATCTTCCCTTTTTCATGTCTAATCAACAAATTCCACAAGTCTCTGAACATAAACATCTTGGAATCTTCCTTGCTGCTGACGGATCCTGGCATTCCCATATTAGCTACATAAAAGAAAAGGCATGGACTAGAATAAATATCATGCGGAAACTTAAATTCAAATTAGACCGCCGAGCTCTAGAAATTATTTATATATCATTTATTCGCCCTATCATTGAATATACTGATATAGCATGGGATAATTGTACAACCTACGAAAAGCAAGAACTCGATAAAATCCAGAACGAGGCAGCTCGAATAGTGACGGGCGCAACCAAGCTTATATCTTTAAACGAACTTTACCTTGAGGTTAACTGGGAAACACTTTCTGAGCGGAGGAAAAAACACAAACTCATTCAGTTGTATAAAATGAAAAATGGTCTCACACCAACATACCTTTCATCTCTTGCTCCTGATCTTGTTGGCCAGAACTCTACCTATAACCTCCGTAATTCTAACAATATTAATAAGATCCATGCAAGAACAACCCTGTATTTCAACTCCTTTCTTCCCTCGGCCCTTCGAGAATGGAACACTTTGCCAATAGAAGCTCGTCAATTACAGTCTCTAAGTTCCTTTAAACACTTTTTAAATGCTGACAAAACTAAAACGCCTCAACACTTATGGAGATCGACGCTCTCAGATTCTTCTCGCACGACTTCGAACGAAATGTAGCTTATTAAACCAGCATCTGTTTCATAAGAACATTGTTATTTCTCCGCTTTGTAGCTGTGGCCTAATCGAGGACAATCATCATTTCTTCTTTGTTTGTCAACGTTATATTCAACAAAGAGCAGAACTCTTCGACACTTTGTCCCCAATTTCTTCTATTGATCTTCACACTTTACTTAATGGAGACCTCTCGAAAGACTTTTAAACTAATGTAATGATACTTAATGCAGTATTTAGGTTTATTGATCGTAGCGATCGTTTTCGTTAGGTACATTCTTCCTCAGCTGACTAGTACTAAACTTCATTGTTTTGGCTTCTAAAAGGGCATATTGTTTCCTATTGAACTCTCTTCGATAAGTCTGGAATCCTAAACTATCTCAATTTTTTTTAATTATTATTATTCTTTTTTTTTTGCTGATTAAATTTCTTAAACTCTTTATCTCACCTGTTTTACTTCTGTTATATATCAATGACACTTATCAATGAAAAGCTTGTCTTACTTTTCATTATCCTAATTCCATAATGCAATATCCTTTACCTTATTTTTTTTCTACTTTACTGTTTATTCAAATAAGATATTAAAAATTATCAACTTTTAAACTGAATGAAATGAGAATCCGCCATAGATGTAAATGTTTTTGTTGTTATTTAGGGAGAGGAACTATATAAGATTTCTTTCGTTCTTATCCCTTTCGTATTTTGTGTTAAATATGTATACCTGTAAAAATTTAAATTGATGTATCTTCAAAATAAATATGTTTAAACTAATATATTATTATATATATGTACAGGTATGTTCTGATGTCCTAATATATATTGTTAGTTATATAAATATGGTTCTAAATAACTAAAGCTTTTAGATGTAACTGATATGTTGTTTTAAAGTACATTTGATGAAATTTATTGAACGCCTTTGACATATATGTAATGACCCCTTTGTTATGTCATCCGCCATCATTGTTATTGTATGAACAAAAAACATACATTGTCTTGATATATTATTATTTTACATGTACATTTACAGCGCCCATCTCATAAACAAGAACCCGCTTGAACCAAATAGCCCCGTGCCACAACAAACAGAAAAGTCAAAGAAACAGCATATAAGACATTTATGGCCGGCCGAAACTTGAATGCAGCACTACCCTCTGACATTCATCACATAAAATTCAACGAGTATAACTATCAGCAGACCGATACGTATGCAACCACTACAATCAAACAAGCAGTATCACCTTAAAGAACTTAACTGCACATCCCTTGAAAATCGCAGTTTTCAAACCTCTCTATCATAATATTCTATAAAATAAAATATTATCCTGTTGAAACATAGTAATATCATACCCATAAGGAATCTAATATATTTGCCGTAAGGAATCTAATATATTTGATTCCGCAGTTTCCTACCCAGAATGCAAACTCTTTATTCCAATAAGCACATTTGTCCTAATTCGATCTCCTGGGTGTTAAACGACATGACAATATGAACTGTCTCGGGTGCTCCTATTGTTTTCTTGTTAAATTCAACCGGTGCTTGTATTATACCAATACCCACTCGGGGTTCTCCTGGGCTTGGTGATCGGCAAAAAGGTATCATACTGTAGCTGGGCACATACACTTTGCACCGATACTAAGATTTTTGAAATGACACATTGAATTCTGGAGCAGCAGTGCGCTAAATATAGTGCCAAAACGGATATTTCTAATAAATAAGTATATACATTTGTGCATACATAGAAAATAACAGTTTTTACCCGAATTCGGTACACGAAATATTTCTTTGCAATCAACATTGGGATGGTTCTAGAAGACAATCGAAGTACTTACATTACGTTATCACAATATTAAGCCCCATCCCCGGGTCCTGTCTCTTTTAGATTTCATTTATCTTTTGTTAAATTTCATCTTATGTTCAACGAAGTGCGTAATACCATTTTAAGGAAAAATAGTAGGAAATAGCATGCTTATGTTTTGAAGGGGTGAATTCCTAATAAAGACTCCGCAAAACTACTCAAGGAGATTCACGTCACTAAAGGACAGCTGTAGTCATAAAATGAATGAATGAATAAGTTGGGTTTACGGCGAATCGACACAAAAAGGTCACATATCGCCGATAAAAAGTTAAATTGATAACGTTAATTGTAAAGCATATCTAAAACTGTTAAAGTAAAAACGTATACACATATATAGTGTTAAAAATTCAGTTGCAAACATAAAATGTTGCAAAAATTGTGAATAAAATTTGGAAAAAAATTTCAGATCTTATAATATAAGCCTATCTGTTTCAAAAATTGTAAAATTTTGTCGGCAGGAATCTTGTCAAACAACACTTTTAATGATTCAACTTCATAGTATGCATTGCGCTGTGGACTGAAGTCTACACAGTCGATCAAAATATGTCTAATAGTAAGCGGTGTTTGACATGGTGAACATTCGGGTTGATCCTCATTGTTCAGAAGATAAGAATGAGTCAACCGATTATGACCTATTCGACAACGAGAAAGAACAACTTCTTCCTTGCGAACAGATCTATTTCCTTGGTGCCATTCACCTAGAGTAGGTTTAATATCATAAAGTTTATTGAACGAAGCATTGTTCCATGATAATTGCCATTTTGTTAAAATGTATTTGTTGATATTTGGTCTTAAATCAGTAAAGGGTAGTTTTAATTTAGATTGTTGTAATGAAAGCGATTTCTTTGCTGCAGTATCAGCATCCTCATATTCATAAATACCAACATGACTAGGAATCCAACAAAATATGATGGATTTTTCAAAAGATAGTTCATGAACCCTAAGAAGAATATTTTGAATGAAAGGATTTTCCATATTTCGGTTGTGAATTGATTGTAATACTAAAAGAGAGTCGGAAAAGATGATAAACTTTTCTTCATTATATTCTGAAATAAAATTTAGGACCAAATCGATAGCTTTTTCCTCAGCTGAAAAAATTGTAGCGTTATTTGGCAACCGTAATTTTGATTGATGTAGGTGGCTAACGGCGGCACATCCAACCTTTGAATCATCTTTTGAACCATCCGTGTAAATTTGACAATGATCTTTGTAAGTCAACTTGATTTCATTATATTTGGATTTGAATATTTCAGGGTTTGTTTCAAACTTTTTCAAGGCGGTTTTCATATCAAAAAGAACTGCAGGAGAGTTAAGAGTCCATGATGGTGTATTCGGAACAAAATTTTCTTTTATATCAACGAATTCAAAATCAGTGAGTATCTTTCATAGAATTGTCGATGCGAAATCCAAAAGGTTTAATTTGTTTTGGTTTTCTGTCATACGAATCGTGGTACTTAGGTTTGAATATGATTTTATGAGCAGGATTGGATTTGTTGGCAGCTACCCTCAGAGCATATTGCAATGACCGTTTCTCACGTCTCATGAAAAAGGAAGGTTTGTTTGCTTCAACATACAAACTTTCAACAGGGGATGTTCTGAATGCGCCAAGAGCAATACGAAGACTTGATTATGGATTCTATCTAACTAAATAAATATGATTTCCTGGCTGAGCCATAAACAACACAACTATAATCTAGCTTGGATCTAATCAAAGCTCTATAAAGTCTTAACAAAACCTTGCGATCTGCTTCCAAATCAGTATTTGAGATTAAATGATTTCAAACATTTGGCTTTCAGGTATTTTATATGTGGTATAAAAGAAATCTTTTATCAACAAAAACACCAAGACATTTTGCTTCGTCAACAACTGGTATTTTTGTACCATTTAGGAAAAGCTCAGGGTCACAATGATATTTCCGTAATTGACAAAAGTGAACACATTGAGTTTTTGATTAGGAAAATTTAAAACCATTTCCCATGGCCCAAGTTTAAACTTTAGTCAAACACTGCTGTAGTTGGCGTTCAATCGTACGCATATTTTTTGAACGATAACATATCAGAAAATCATCAACATATAATGAACATTCTGTCCCTGGTAACAAACATTTCACAATATTATTAATTTTGATGCTAAAAAGTGTAACAGATAAAATAGAACCTTGTGGAACTCCCTGTTCCTGCTAAAAAGAGTCAGAAAGGGTGGTACCAACACGTACTTTAAAATTGCGATCAGATAAAAATTGCGATATAAATATTGGAAGACGACCTTTTAAACCTAAGTCGTTAAGATCATTCATAATACCATATTTCCATGTAGTGTCATAAGCTTTTTCTAAATCGAAAAAGACAGACACTAGATGCTCTTTTTTAACAAATGCATCACGAATAAAATTTTCCAGCCGAACAAGATGATCAGTTGTGCTTTGCTGCTTGCGAAAACCGCTTTGAAAATTAGTAATTAGGCCTTGAGATTCAAGATACCAGACTAGCCTAGAATTGATCATAAGTTCTAGAGTTTTACATAACAACTAGTAAGGGCAATCGGTCTATAATTACTGGGGTTTGTACTATCTTTCCCGGGTTTTGGCATTGGGATCACTATAGCTTTTCTCCAGGAATCTGGAAAAATGCCAGTTTTCCATGTAATATTGTAAATTTCAAGGAGGAGGTCTAATGACTCTTGTGGTAAATGTTTTAAAAGTTGATAATGAATTTGGTCTGGACCAGCTGCAGTATCATGATATTTGTCTAAAGAGTCAAGCAATTATGAGAGCGAAAAGGGATTATTATAATCTTCATCATTATTTAAATCAAAATTTAAAGGTTTACTTTCTTTAGTCGATTTAATATTTTGAAACCTTTTATCATAATTGTTTGATGAAGAGTTGTTCGAAAAAGTTTCACCAAGTACATTGGCAATGTCCTCCTTGGTAGATGCAATAGACTGGTCTGATTTTGTTAGATGAGAACTATTTGAAGTTTTTCCTTTTCCACTTATATTACGAATCATTTCCCAGACTTTTTTAACCGATGACCTAGAATTAAGTTTGGAAACGTATGAATGCCAGGATCTTTTCTTAGCTTGTTTTATAGTTCTGCGAGCTTTTGCTCTAAGAATCTTAACTGATTGTGAATTCTCTTTTGTGGGCCGTATATTGAATTTTTTAATTGCCGACAGCGGTCTTGCATTCATCATTATACCATGGCTTACTTTATGTTTACCATTTCTTGAAGTTTTAGGAATGCACTTGTCAGCAAAATCAGCAGAAGAACAGAAAACCGATCAACAGGATCATAAAATTTGTGAAATTCTCCAAAGTCGAATCATTTTTACATAAAGACTGATAATGTTGCCAGTCAGCTTTATTAAATTTAAAATAAGAGGGATCATCTGACGTTTGTTTAACGATCCTTAAGATAATAGGAAAATGATCACGTCCATGTAAGTCATCCAGTACTCTCCATTTAAAGTCAAGAAAAGGGCTTGGTTGGCAAATTGATAAATCGAGAGATGAGTAGTGTCGTGTTGCAGGATGAAGGTATGTTTTGGATTTATCATTTAGTAAACAGAGAGAATTTCTCTCAATGAAGGTTTCAATAATTTGACCTCTTGTATTGCTGTCAGAACAGCTGTTAAGTTTGTTACATTTAAAATGTATTCCTAAATGCGTTGTGACAAGTTAGGACTTATGTTAAGTGTGTATATGCCTGGAGTTTTGTTATTTTTCTAAATATGAACTGTTACAAATCAAATCATAAGAAGAATATATCCATACGCCAGTCACTTCTGTGGCCTCCAAGGCCAAGTGGTTAAGATCGCTGTCTTTGCTTTACTTGCTTTTCACCGTTTTGGATTCGAAATCTCGCGTTGAATGTAGAATCATATCATAATTATGAAGAATCCGTCTATCTGGCTTACCAAAGGTCGGTGGTTCTACCAGGCTGCACGCCCATGCCTGAAATAATACCGTAAAGTAGCTGGGCATTTCTTGTGCCAGGAAAAGATAGAAAGTCACCATATGACCTATAATTGTGCCGGCATCATGTTGAACCCAACATAAACAAAGACGGCAGTCAGTTTGAATTGGAACGTATTTAAAATAATATTAATATATTCTAAAAACAAAAATATTTCATTGATAGGGATGCTGTACTTTTCATATTCCGAGAAATATTAATTATCAACATATTTGATAGAGATAAAAAAAGTTTCCAATTTAAATTCAAGGTCGGCTTCTCTAACTTGTACGAGCAATAGAGCGGAAGCAGTGGTCAAATGGTAACAATATTTGGCTACTAAACCAGAGGTCGTGAGTTTGAGCCACTGCTTCTACCACTGAAATTTACTAACGTTGGGATAAGAGTCCCGTGTATGGGTGCTTTACACCTGGCACCGTAAAGAACCAGGAAAACTTCTGGAATTGGAGCGTCTTCTGTATTTTGTACTATCCTCCACTAAGATTACTAACAGTCTTATGGAGGAGTCGCCCATATGGGCTATAGTGGCGGCTATAAATAAACTTATCAAACAAACAAATAAAAAGAATGCCCAAAAAATCATATAAGTTTTACCATTATTTGTATACTGTTCACTAAAATGAGTTAAATGCATCAAGAATATACCTGACTGTACAGACTGTCGTGATACCTTATCATTATGTATGATTTTATATACCTTACAAAGAAAATCTGCACAGGTCTCATACCATAGTCGGTTTTCAAATATATATAAATTAACAAAATTAATTGTTTGCTATCAGTCCAAAATAGTTATAAGATAGCATAGGAAAAGAGGCATTTTATTATGACGGCATGATTTCGGCGTTGGAAAACCCACAGGATGTTTTTGTTAGGTGATGCAGAATTCATGTTTATATTTTGAAAATAAAGTTGTTCTGATTCTTTTGTTTTGATCAACATCATATTTAAATATTGCTTTATTCTAGTTTGGGATTGTTTGTTATATTGTGGTAAAAAATATGTTAGAATTAACAAATGGTATTAGTAAATTACACGCACAGATTCGATTCAAGGTTTGTTTACTGGCCTAAACCCTGCCTTTTTGTTGTATTTACAGATTTAGTTAAATCATATTTGTACAGTATGATACGAAAATACATCTAGCATAAACTTGTATAATGTCTATTTGATGTAAAGAAGTTATAATAAGAAACGTCATCATTCAACCTGTGGTAAACTTTAAGTATCCTGAAGTCTTTGAAGCAGACTGAGAAAAAAATGGATCTTTATTTTATCAAGCCATCCTGCTATATCCAGCTTGATACATTTAACCTAGACTTCCAGGTTTGGAAAACAAGTAAATTTGCTCCTTTTGGTAAATAGTTATCATATTGTCCTGTAAGCTAAGGAATCCTTTCTTATTTATATCCTATCATTGCTAAATTGTGGTAAGGTAGTTTTAAGTAAGACTGGTATGATAGTAGTATTGAGATGGAAAGATAATGGTAATAAAGGATGGTAGGATAGTGATGGTAGGGTGATAGCAAAATAAATTTACCATCCTGTCCAATTATTGCTATGATTTATGTCTACGATCGCTTTCCTACCCCTTTCAATACTATTATGGTCATCATACCACCCTACTTTCGCCAACCTACCATGCTATCATTTTTCTATTTTACCATCCTATATCGCAATTCTACCATCCTACCATCCGCCATCCTACTTTCGTCATCCTACCATCCCATCATCTTGCTATCCTATCATGCTACTTTCCTACTATCCTATTATTATATCGATCTACCACACCGCTTTTATAATCGGGTAATGGGCGATGATAGGTTATCAACAAAGCAGTATCTAGATAAAAGGACTGACATTTCGGATGCAAAACGCCTACATGTGTTTGTAAGGTACAGTTCGTGTGAAGCATTTCTTTTGCTAGTTTCAATTTTCAAGATCTAGTTATTAAAGGATAATATCCCTTTTCGACATTTGTTACGGAGTACAAAATGTCACAAATTATATTTCAGTGTTTTTTGGCTTCGAGCCTATATACTGTTTTCGGTTATATTGCCTCCCCAAATGTAATCGTGTCTACTACAAGAAGCCGGGAAGCAGAATATATCCAAACGGCAGAATGTAAGGAGTCTACCAATTGGTCACACCTACATGCTTCATGGTCCAACGGTTGCTTGCGTTTTATGACTGTTTCACGAACATCAATATGATAACAAAATGTAAATCAATTACATATATCAAAATGTTATTGAAAATGAAGATCGTTTCATTGCTTACTTTACATATTTCAATTATTTTAGTTACTATAGTAAGGAATTTATGGACATTTATACCTGTCATAGTAAGCACACCCTGAAATAATGCAATCTGCCAAATTGGTATCTGAGAGGAAAATTTGCCGCCAGTTTCTGCACTTGCGTTGTAGCCGAATCCATTAGTGTTTAAAGGGGTATCTTGTTTTAGACTGCTTCTTCAACCGCTTAGTCAATTTTGTGAAAAAGACATAGTAGTCGACTACTTTCAATTTCGTCGGATTTAAATAGTAACAAAGGAAAACCTTCATTTGGACTATTAATAGAACAAGTGTTTTAACACAGTGTTTTCGGTTTACTGTGAACTTTTTTTGTTTTGAACATAAGATGCTATACTTGCAGTCTTTGATATAGTTCCTAGATTGCAAAACAAGACAAGCCTTTCCTTTTAAAAGAAAACTTTATTGTGATTTGTGATAAGGTCTATGAGAAGGTAGACAATATAAACTTCTGCAGCGAAATGCAAAAAGGTTCTGTCTGATACAAAATGACATTTATATGAAATACTTCACTATTGAAAGAAAACATATGAATTTAATAATACGGTTGAACGTTATAAAACATAATAATATTTTGATCATACAGAAATTGGTGTGATAAAATATGGATATACTAGAAAAAAATAAGATCGCGGCTTTACTTACGACTTTTTATGACTTTTGATAACAATATATACAATTAGAAATAATTTAAACTTGAAATACAACTTGATATTTTTTTTATTTTATTGAGCCGATGCTAGCGAGCGTGAGAGGTATTTGCACTTTATATTACCTCTTATATACCCTACTGGATGCACATCCCATTAAACATGGTTTAAAACCCTGTAAAATACCCTTTAAAATAGGAAAAACCGTTAATTAACCCCATTAATTCTTGCATCACTTTATTTAACAGGTTTCACAATATTAATGGGTTACATGTTTAAATACCATTAAAACACCCATTTTTTACCATGAATCATGCCATTAAAAATTAAGTTTGGTAGCTAAAAAGTTAATGGCTTTGAAAAAAATAGTGAAATTCTGTATATTTTGAATTTAACAGGATTATTCATGGCCCTTAAAATTGATTTAATGCCCATTAAATGTTCAGGTTCTGTACGATTTCATTTAAGAGTAAACTTAATGGCCCTTAACAGCAATATAATGCCCATTAAATCCTTCATTCTGTAAAATGTGATTCGTATATTTTCTTTTTTTGGTTTTTGGCTTGCACTCCCATTGAATGCTTATAATTACAGTCCCATATTGTTCTAAAATGGACTTTAATCACAATAAATACATACTATGCACACATTATCTATAATATATCATGATGTTATATTTAGTTGCATTAAAGTTATTTCCCCTTGATGCAGTTACGCCATTGTTTTTCAAATGTTTGCCAAATTGTGTTCCTACAAAAAATCGGATTTATTTCAATGAAAGTCGGATGAAAACATATTAATTTATTTGATAACATCAATCTACATTATTTTGGTAAAGGTAAATATGTATTGATGCATGCCACTTTTCTGTTTTTTGTTTTTCCTGTCCAAATAATTAGCATTTGTATAAGAAAAAGGGTGGGGTAAGGAATTTACATTATAAAATGTGCTCAGACCAGTTTAGATTTTCAAATTAATTTTCCAATCCTTGAGTAGAAACTAAGGTTTATAGAGAAGTGAACAGTACACATGATTGTGAAGATTTACAGTCTGACTAAAATTCATTTGTAGCATGGGCAGATCAATCGCTTCTTCGTTCCGATGAATCAAAGAGTGTGGTACGCTTGATTGGGGAGGGGGGAACGTGTGATGCAATCCCTCAAACATTTGCTCTTGGCTGTTTAAGTGCATGCACCTGAGCACAAAGTACTGAAGTAGAGCTAAGTTGTGATTGCCCATTGTGCCCTGACATTGTCATCAACAGTTGCTTTTTGAATACACCCGATGCCTAATGTCTGTACCAATAAAAACTTGGTCAGAATGTTGGTCAATATTATAATGTTGAATGTATAATGTTACCCACATGGTCACTTGATCTATTAAACCGGTACCTGTAAACCTTTCTCAGTACAAAACAATACAATACAATACAAAATCCTTTTATTTTCTCATTTCATATGAACATATGACAGAATAAGGATACAATATGACAATATGTACGAGGCTGTTACATGTGTTTACATTACAAAATAATGAGAGAAAAAAGAAGAAACAAATATTCTAGCATTTTACAAAACAGTACATATGTATAGATACTATAACACGTGTAGTAATACGTAGTTTAAATCAATACGGCAAAAATAAATATGAAGTTGATTATCTTAAGATGTCTAATTCTTCATGGCCCTTAATTTGATATACCATTAAAATATTACGAACCCATTAAAATTGAATCTGGCATATTTAATGAGACCATTAATCAATTTTTTAATAATTAATGGGCATTAACGGAATATTAAAAGAATTAATGGCCCCATTAGTTCTTACTAATTAATGGGGAATTAAGGGGTATTTTTAATGGCACATTAATTTCATGCCAATTAAAAATTTTCACGGAGTTTTAAGGAGCCTGTTAACTTATTTTAATGGTTTATTTTAAGCAGCTTTTCATGGCCATCAAAGTTATTTTAACAAGGTATATTTTACCAGGGTTTTAATATACATCTTTCATGGCTTTTTAATGTATGGCATTAAAACTATGGTCATGAAAATCCCATTAAATAGTAAGAACTAATGGGTGAATTTTAATGGTGACCTGTTAAAACTCTGTTAAAAACGTTTGAAAAAATTAAGGCCAATTTCAAGACCCTTTTAATGGCATGTGCATGCAGTAGTGTATACCTCTTATGTACAGACTCAGTCAAACAGTGTTATTAAAAGCAAAATATACAGTTTTTGTTCAGTTTTCAGAAATACTATTTTTCTCGTTACAACTATTTTCTTTTCTGTGATGTCAATATGTACACTTAGTGGGTACATTTAAACTCCGACAAAATGTTTAATATATTTTGACATACAGCTTGTTAATTCACCTTCATCGAAATTAGCGTCTCCCTATTCTTCTTCTTCCTCTCAATAATCATAGTCACAACTGAACAAAACCGAAGCATCACAACAATATGTTAAATTATCATCATCACACAACGGCCATCATCATCCTGATAATCCAGTGTTGAAAAAATAAAACAATTTGTAAACATATCCTTTCGAAGACCCACCACAATCTCGTTACCTACTTTTCTTCCCACAGGCACTTCGTGAAACACTTACTGATAAAATGGCAAAATACAGATATACCACAATATGAGGTGGGGTCAATTTTGGCCTTCTCTGAATAAATGTGTTTTCAGAACTTCGTCTGCAAACGTATTCAGTCAATCTTCTATCAGTATTGATAAATGGCTATCTTACATTGCAGAAGGAACGTGTGGTCCAAACTCAACTTAATACATCAAATATTGTCCATACTGCTACTAATACATAAAGTTAATAAAATGTTCAGACATTAAACACTCTGTCTTGGCCTATCATACTTAACTGTCAGTTTATAACTAGATACATTGTATTTTCGCTTTTTTCATGCAAATCGTGTATAATTTCCTTCATGGAGATCAAAAAAATGCAGTTATTCTAAGGTTCGTCATTAGGATTGATGTCGTCATTGTGAATTATGCTAGTTTTTAATATTTCTGCATATGCATGTTGCATAAATATATTTAGTCTACCCGAAATTCAACCTATATATTTGGTGCTCGGTATATTGTACCAAAGAAGTATAAAATACATTTTTATAGCTCTTTGATTGTACAGAGCATTTTCCGACTAGTATGAAAATTACACCACAAAGTGGGGTGTAAAATCCTTGATAACCGGCCCTGATAAAAGAACTTGATGGGAAATGAGTGCTCACACTTATATGTTTCGTTTAGAAATGAGAAAGTAATCGCCATTTTTCGAATGTTACTGCTATCGGTTTCAGCATTGACGCAACGTTGAAATATGCGCATAAATATAGGGGACTGCGATGTGTTAACGTCTCGACTAAATCTATCAAAAAGTCTTATTACACAGCAAAGTCGCCACAATTTCTGAGTGCTAACAAGTAAAGACTCCTTAATTCTGTCTTCATTATTTGGTTATATTAGTAATTACTTTTTTAATGTTAAATAAATCATTTAAATCATTTTGTTGATTTTCCACTAAATGTTTTGACTTTTATACATTTCCGCTATAATAAAATGAATATTGCATTCCTGAGAGGGTAATATGAAAAATGTTCACCCCTCGCTGGCGCCTCGGTGGATATTCATATATCTCGCGGTGAACATTTTTCATAAATTATCACCCTCTCAGGAATGCAATATTTATATAATGTACGGAACCATAGCCTGAGCATTTACTTACTTTACGATAAAACGGAACATAATTCTCTTTCAGTTGCAAATTCTCTTCGACGAAGTTTCATCCATGTTTGTATCTTTATATATTCTTATGATGCACTCCTGGTCCTTGTCAGAGGTATAAATGCAAATGAAAGGTATCATATTATGGCTTGTAACAATCACTTTCTAACGACACTAAGCCTTTTCAAATGTAACACCGAACTGATGAGAAACATTGCACTAAAAATAGTGATAAAATCGTCGTTTCCGGCAGATAATTATATACATAATACTAATAATAGTGCTATTAAAAACGTACGTTTTTGATAAATAATTATATATAGTACATATACAAACGTAATGATAGTGCTTTTGATTGGAATTTGGAACCCGAACGTTTTGCGTGCAATGAACGCTAGGGTGGTCCCAGATTACCAAGAATTTACTAACTTTAGAATTAAACGGAACATAATTATCTTTCATTTGTAAATTTTTATCGACGAAGTTTCCTCCATGTTTGTATCTTTTGATATCCACTCTCGGCTCTCATGGCCCTTGCCAGTGGTAAAAATACACATGAAAGTAGCATATTATAGCTTGTAACATGCACTTTCCAACAACACAAAGCCTTTTCAAATATAACACCGAACTTGTGAGAAACATTATACTAAACATAGTGCTAGAATAGTAATTCTTTTTTCGAGTCAAAAACACTCCAAACATGTTGAAAATCTAGAACTGAAAGTTGGCGAATCGAGCATAAGACCATCAAAAACTGTTCGAAACCTTGGTGCTACGCTTGATTCGAACATGCACATGGACCATCATGTTAATTCTGTGACTCGAACATGCTACGGCCAAATACGACACGTTGGTCATATTCGACCATATTTGACAACTGAAGCCACAAAAACCCTGATAAGCTCGCTTGTGACCTCACGATTAGATTACTGCAATGCTCTTTTGTACGGCGTGCCAAAAGCAACAACGAGCAAACTGCAAAATGTCCAAAACACAGCTGCACGTCTTATTACGAAAACAACCCGTTTTGAACATATAACACCAATCCTTAAAGATCTTCATTGGCTTCAAATACAAGATAGAATTAAATACAAAATTCTCATTCAAACATTCAAGGCCTTGCATGGACAGTCGCCGGTGTATATGAGAGACTTACTGGAGGTGTACGTGCCAACTAGAAATCTGAGGTCAGCAAATGCAGCAACAACCCTTGTGCCACAAAAAAGTCGACTGGTTACCTACGGGGATAGAAGTTTCAGGGTTGCTGCCGCAAAACTATGGAACTCTCTCCCTGACAATCTCAGAAAAGATTCATCACTTAATTCATTCAAAAGAGCTCTCAAAACACACCTTTTCAAAATTTTCTACAACACATAGATACCAACTGTGACTGTTTCTACTCATAATAAATATGCCATTGTTATTTTTGTAATACAGAACTACATCAAGTCATTTGTCGCTGACGAAGATCTCTTAACTGTAGAATTCACCATGTAATTAACTAAATTGACAATCCATCTTTTATTTCATCATGTCATATTTTAAGGGTTATGACGTTCTATGTGTGTGTTTTTCGCAAGACTTGAGTTTCACTTGAAATGTGTGGTATTTCTATCTAAAACAGTACATGATGGCACCATTTACCGGGAGGTTGAACCACTATATGCAGCCCGTCTGGGCGTACCAGATGTATAAAGCACTGGTATTGGCAATAGGGGTAAAACGACCTCGGGGGTGGGGGGTGCGGTCATGGCTGTTTGTTACAATAAGGCTGTAAATATTATCATTGTTCATTTATGATATTGTTGTAATAACTATTATTTTTTATTATTATGTATAACGCCATTGAAAATATCATTTATAAAAAAGGCGTTTAGTCAAATTGTTCAGTTTCAGTTTTGTGATTGCATATGTCATGTTTTGTCATTTTCCTACATACCTGCGATGTGTCACATGTTTAATTGTAAAGCGCCTTTGAACGTATATTACATATGAAAAGGGCGCTCAACAAATCTGGTATAATAATAATAATAATAATAATTTTATTATAAACATACATGTACATGTAATTGAAAAAGTTTTTGACCCGATTTCAGGACACGGGTTGTAATTAACACTTGGATGGTCCAAGATAGCAAAGCAATTAATTACTTTTCGATTAAACATATACTACCTGTTAAAATCATCTTTCCCGTTTGACGTTTTGCTTGCGATTCTCTTTGAACAACTTCAAACAATACACGATAGTTTGATATCGCCGCAGTCATCAGCTGTCGTTTACTCTTGCAGTGACAAGCGGATCGGCAAAACAAAACTGAGCTGATTTGTGTGTGTTTAATTAATGTGTTGGTAACTATTCAATTTTAGTATCAAACACAGTTCAAACCGCTTTTTTAACTCACTCACATTTCTATTTACAGGAAAATATAACTCAAGATGTGACATTATGTACACACAGTATAGCAATTTCCCCGCCAAAATACGTAAAAAATAGCTCTTGTTATACGAGACATTCCGAAAATGTGTCGATCTTAATAAGTACAAGCGGAACGGGGTTATTTAAAAAATAATTTATAGCAAAATAGTGTTTTAACACTATTTATGCACGATGGGCGGTTATACGTTGGGCGTATTAATTTCACGAGGGCGCCCGAGTGTATAAATAGTGTTAAAACACGGTTTCGCTATAAATTATTTCGATTCTAATATGCCCTTAATCTAAAACAGTAGATAAAATATAGTAGCGCTCTTTCTGGGTCGCAACACAAACAATGACGTCACAGCACGTTAACGTGACGTCATTCTAGCGTAAGCGTGTTTTAACAGAAAAAAGCATATTAGAATGTATAATAATGTTCTGAAAGAATTATTTGCAGGCAAGGTCATCTAAACTTTAAAAAGCATTACATGTTTGTCCTGATGCCAAAAAGACGATTCCTGGGACATTATTCCCGATTTCGTCCAAGCAGTTCCATAACACCAAGGATAAGCAAGTCGTGTGGTGCATGTCTCGGCAAAGAATGCTTTAAAAACATTATTATTAAATGGATATGACGCGAAAATAACCACTTTGTTTCAATTTCAAACTTTCATGGTCAAGTGAGTCTCAAGCTATGGACTGGAAATGGTTATCAATGTTCTAGACCCTGTGACCTTAACCTCTGGCAGAATGGTACCGATAAAAATGAGGGTCTTCTGTTAGACATGTCCAATCATTCCGTTAATTTTCAACATTCTGGGTCAAGTGGTTCCTAAGTTATGGATCGGATACGGGTTTCTATGTTCTGGTCTCTCGGCCCGGTGTTCCATGTTCTGGCCCCTGTGACCTTAACCTTTGATCGAATTACCCCAGAAACAATAAGCTTCATCTATATTATAAGTCCTATCACTCTCTGAGGTTTGAAGGTTTCTGGTCCAATTGCTTCAAGTAACTGATCGAAAATGGCATGTGACGGAGTGACAGACGGGTAGGGCAAGCACAACGAGACTTTACTAGGATTGGCAGTGGTAACTCTTGTAAGGTTTGATTGATATCTTTGTAGAGTCTCCGTGGCCGACCGGTTAATGTCTTTGCCTTCAAATCACTTGCCCCTCACCGGTGGTGGTTCAAGCCTCATTCGGGCCTTGAATTCTTTATGTGAGTAAAAAGTCCAGCTGGCTTACGGAAGATCAGTGGTTCAACCAAGGTGCCCGCTCGTTTACGAGACCTGGGGTCTTCCTCCATTTTCAAAACTGGAAAGTCGCCATATGACCTGAACTTGTGTCGGTGCTACGTTAAACCCAACAAAACAAACGAACTGCCCAATATTGCAAGAGTAGTTGCCAAATATTTTAAAATTTGACAAATACAAGGTCGTAACTTTCTTAAAAATAACTGAACCAGAACATGCCAATATTCTGCAGTATGAGGTATAGCAATAATCACTTGGTTTTGTAGAAATCCGTTTTTGGCTAAAAGTGATAAAATGTGACAAATTAATGCCAATAGCTGCTACACAACGAGCGGGAACATGCAAACGATACAATAACTAGATAATGCAAAGATTACTATTGTGAAGTTTAGTGTAATTCCTCCCCGTGGTATCGGTGCAGTTGTCCGAACAAGCTAAAATGGCAGTGGCTAGTTCCGGTAGCCTCTATATAAACATATCGTATATGAATTTGTAAGCCGAGATAGCTTTAATAAACAGTTGCATGAGTGATCGTTATATTATTAAAATAAATTACATTTTTTGTGATTTATTATTTAGTATTTGTGATTTACCAGTTTTTTTCGCCGTGTTTACGCACTCATATCATATCGGCCGACATTTGTTATGTTATGAACGGATGATTGGATTGTCGTTATCGAAACAGACATACATGACATTGTATCTTTAAAAGAGCCTTAAATGATTTACTCATGCGAGCGTGATCAATGCAGACGTGATTTATTAAAGGGTTCTTGTTGGATGAGCGGACAGAAAGAAACAAACATAACATTGTATCTTATCCTAGATTTTACGCTTGATTAGTGCAGACGTGTTTATCAAAGTTTAGCAGTTAAAGATTTCTTGTTTTGTTTTATTTGACACAAAGGACACATGTAAACTGCAAACAAGACTTTTTATATCTTCTAAAAAGTACTCGATATATATTTGAGATACCGTGATTCATTCTTAAAACAAAACAAAGCTAACAGTTAAAAACAAAATGGCAAAACAAAGACCACCAAAGTACATTTAAATAATGCAGATCTACTGAACATACCGGCTGATCCGAGATCTCACGGACTTGTATTGCAACAAATGAGGCCAAAAGAAGTTAATACTTTTTTGAAAACTATATTTCATATCCTCAAGGAAAACCCGTTTCTTAAGTTCAAAGCCGTGCCTATCTATATTTTGTTCACTTATGTTTGTGATAGGGGAGGTAAAACTCACTAATTGTAAAATATTAGGTGCTTGGGTTTACGTCTACCATTTCTTCACAGTAACTATCTGATTGTCAGTAAGTGTATATATGTCAAGCAATGACAGCAATAAGAACTTGATCATAAAGGAATGAAGGGCAAACTGGATATTCAAGGTTAAAGGTCAAATAATGTAAAAATCACAAAAATGGCATATTTGAAATTAATTTTTATTCTTAAAAAATAGTTTGTTATCATAAGTCACTCATCTTTATTTATGTAATGTGTATATATCAGCCAAAATCAGAAATACAAATATTATAGCAAAAAGTCAAGGTCAACCCTGAAACTGAAGGTCAAAATTCATTTTCATGCAAAATTGTAAAAAATGTTACCTTTACTTTTTCTAATCTGTTTAATATGTCTTCACATTATTAGTCGCTAAAGGTAATTCGTTTAAATGTTTGTATGTCAGGCAAAGTCAGCAGTGCAGATGTAACCAAAACCTGACTGCCAAGGGTAAAGCCAATATCAAAGGTCAAAGGTCAAATCTGTGTGAATAGCTTCCATTTATTTTAATGTATATATGTCCAATATTGTCAGTAATGAAAATATAATCTGGAATGAGTCAAATTCAGATGTGATAACCTCTATATGCAGCTCGTCTGGGCGTACCAGATGCTTTAAGCACTGGTATTTGCAGTAGAGGTAAAATGACCTCAACGGGAGGGATGCGGTCATGACGGTTTGTTTCAATAAGGCTGTTATTATTATTATCATCATTATTAATATTGTTATAATTACTTTTATTATTATTATTATTATTATTATTATGTACAACGCCATTGAATATATCACTGTATAAAAATAGGCGTTTATTCAGTTTCAGTTTCGTGAGGGTCAAAGGTCATTTTCAAGTAAAAGAGTGAAAAAATAGCTCTTTTACTTTTCTCTTTGTTGATAATATCTTGTCGATTTTAGTCAATGATATCAGTTCATTTTAATGTATAAATGTTAAGCGATGCCTGGTATGTACAATATAATTTCAAAACATTCAAGGCCAACCATAATATCAAAGGTCAAATGTCCAAAAAGTGAGTAAAATGTTGCAATAATATCACCTGGGCCCAGTTGTTCGAAACTTAAACAGACTGTTAAACTAATCGTCTGTTAAATTTTGATTCAAAATACTAGTCTTGGTGGGAAACACTAGTATGATGTTCTGATTTTGCTGTAAAGACGTTTTATTGTTCATAATCCTGAAGTCATACTAATGTTTTTCTATGTTTTCTAAAATGTTGAAATATTACTTTAAAACGTTAATCGACTGTTAGCTTAATCAACTGTTAAAGTTTCGAACAACTAGGCCCTGTTTGTAATAATATTTATTGTTATTAAGTATTTGTTTTATCATTTCAGTAATTAATCGTTGTTCACTTTACTGTATATATGTCAGAGAAAATAAGTCAAGGTCAAACATGGTATTGAAGGTTAGGGGGCATTTTTGTATAAAAGAATCACAAAATGTAGCATACTTACTCACTACTTTGTTAAAAAATAGCTTGTTGTTACAATTCACTGTTACCAATTTACATGTCAAGCAATGTCAGCAATGTAGGCCTTATCCAATAAGTCAACGACAAACCAATTATCGTTGAATTTAATTCTTTCTTATGTTTATTTGTAAGGCAATGTCAGCAATGCAGATCAAATTTCAGAAACAGTGATTGGTAAAGCTTATATCAAAAGTAAAAGGTCAAATTTGTGTGAAAGATCGCACAAATAGCATTTTTTATACTTTCCTTTGTTTAAAGGTATTTATTAGTATCAGTCTTTATTGGTACTTTATAGTTATTCCTTGATTCATATTCTCGTAGTCGCTGGAAATAAAAGAAGAAATCATTCAATCAGACAATTTTCCTAATTTTGCTTGTGAATATATTTCACTAATAAAGTTCAGAATTTCACTGAAAAAGCATAAATGAATTATGTAAGTATTTCATGCTATTTTTACTGCTTTTAAACCGTGAAAATATCCATTTTATTTAACTAGAATAGTTATGTATTTAACTGAAAGAGCTTACATATATCTTCACCTTCACGAGAAGTAAATGAAGTATCGAAATGCAATAAAACGTCCCTTATTATCTCAAATGCAGCATAACCTAATGATCCAGCATCTGCAAACGATATATATATAAAATATCATGCTATACACATAGAGGATATTTGCTTGTTTCAGGGTAAAATTGAAATATCTCTAATGCGTGAAAATCAGATGCAAAATTTTCACGTGTGACAAAGCCACAATTGAAAAGTAAAATATGTTTTTATAAGTGAAAGATATTTTGATCTTACGTGTACATTAAAACAAAAGAAAATTCTTTTTATTTTATGTTTAGAATAAATTTAACAAATTAACAGTTTCTTACTAATGCAACACGTGTCTGCATTTTTCACTGTGAAAATGCTATACATATTTTGCTCTAGTACATTTGTGTATTTCGATAATTCACTCAAATCATGCTATAAAATATGTTACAATATCAAATGCTTTGGTTTCAAGTTGCATGTCTGAAATTCTACAGTTTTTGTTTTTAAACATCTGTTAATATCAGAATAATATCTTAATAACATTCGATTTTTAAATTATTAGAAAACTAGATAAAACCCGTAAACAGTTCGTTATCATAATATAGGGAAGTAATTAAACAAGAGGTCCAAGGTCGCTCACCTGAAGAGGACATTCACTATCTGACCTTGCTTCTAACCAGCTTTGATAAAAATCCTTTCAGCAGCTCGTTAAAAAGTTATTCATTTTATTTTCTCTAAACTTTGCTGTGACTTCCCCCAAAAAGCACAACCGTTAGAACAACCATCAAGATACGAAGATTTTTTCTTCTTATTTTAGGTCCGACGTCCAATAATAGAAAAAAACGCAGAACCATTACTGTAACAACGATACTACAGAACAAGTTTATTAAAGCTCCATCTAGCCGTTCAAGAGAAGAAGCCGTCTAAAGCTTTTTTAGTGGCTTTAAAAAGGAAAAAGCGTCCCCATTTAAAGAAAATGGGGAGGAGATCTACAATGATGCCACAGACCAAGCAGTTCATGAGAAGACGTTATTTAAAGGCATTTTAGGTTAAGCGGGCCCTAATAGGGGCCAAACGCCCCCATTTGAACAAATGTGGGAGCGGACATTATAATGATGCTAAAGACCGAGCGGACCTTATAATGATGATGATCCATTATGCGGTTTATGAAAAGAAGTCGTTTAAAGGCCTTTCTACATCAAGCATCCCCGTGTAAACAATTCTGAGAGAAGAACTTATAATAATGTTCTAGACCAAGTTAGAGGAAGATCCATCCAGCAGTTCATGAGAAGAAGATATTTAAATGTCTTTTTGTTCTCTCCAGTATCCCTTAAAGGGACCAAGTGCCCCAATTGAATTTTGTTGGTAAAGGACCTTATAACAATTCTTCAAATCAAGTCTGACGAAGATACATCATGGTTCATGCGAAGAAATAATTTAAGGCGTTTCTATTTTAAGCTGTAGCGGTCCCTAAAAGGGACCAAGCTCCCACATTTGCACAAATATGAAAGAAGTCCTTATCGCGCTATAATCTAATTTTGATGTAGTTCTACCCAGTTGTTCATCAGGAAAATTCGTTTTAAGGTATATTTACTTTTAGCTCTAGTGGTCCCTAAAACTGGTGATTTTGCCCCCATTGAAACGAATTTGGGAGAGGACCTTATCATAATCCTATAAACCAAAATTTGATCGGCTGAGTGGTTCATGAGCAGAAATTGTTAAAAGATATTTTTATTTCTAGCTCTTACAAAGAACCTAGCAATAATGCGCCATGCCAAGTTTGATGAAGATCCCTCCAGCGGTTCATAAGAAGTGGTTTAAACGGTTTTCAAATTTAAGCTCTAGCGGCCCATAACAGAGGCCAAATGCCCCGATTTAAAGAAAATCAGGAGAGGACCTTATAATTATGCCACTGACAAAGCTTGAGAAAAATTTATCAAGCGGTTCGTGAGAAGTTGTTAAAGGGTCTCTAAAATATGCTTTGTTGGCCCCTTAAAGGGACCAAGGGAACCATTAGATAGGTCCATGCCAGAAGGGTACTGGCCAATTTTAGTATCATTCTGACCAGCAGTTTCAGAGGAGACGATATTTAAGTAAAAAACTGACGCAAGGTCGATGGACGATGTACCAAGTACCTATACTTATAGCTTAACGAGAAAAATGTTCAGTAGAGCTTAAAACACACCAGAAAATGTTTTTGTTTAGGTCCATATCACAGGTCAGCAGAAAAATGTCAGATTTGTATTTGAATATCGAGGTTCCATATAATGAAAAAAACTGCAAAAACATGACATATCATTTAATAGTAACAAGAATGTACTGGGAACAGTGTGAATAGAACATTAAATATATGACTGTCTTGTTTGAAGTTTAAAGATAGATTGATAGGTACATGTAATAAGAGTTGGCACTATTGAAATACATGGCACTAACTGTAAAGCAATGATTACTTAGCACTGACAGAAAAAAGACTCTTTAACAATAATAATCATATTTTAACATCTTACTGACAAAAAGTATGTCAACAACAAAATACAAACTTTCGACAGTCAGAGTTCTAAAACTAAAGTATGAAAAACATTAAAGGAGAATCGACGATAGCATACATAATTTGTAGGAGTGGTTTATATTTAGCAGACAGAAAAGATTCCAACAGGTATCTGATAATAATAATAATAATAAATAAATAAATAAGACTTAATTTTATTAAAGACGCAACACTATTGGGCAAGCCCAGTGTTAAGCCTCTAGCAAATGTACAAATAATTACTAAACAGCAATTATAATGACCATGGATAAAAACAACAGTTACGCAGAATATATATTTATTTTGTTAGGTTTAACGTCGCACCAACACAATTAAAGATTATATGGCGATCTGCAAAATATAAATTTTAAAGCGGAAAGGTTGACATTGATGTAGAGCATAATTCTATGACAATTAATAGACAGAATATTCCAGTCAAATCTTAAAGAGGAAACAACAATTTTATATTCCAACAAAAGCGACATTGTATTTGCGTTTAAATATCATACAGCTCTAAAGCTTTGTTGCCCACCAGAGAACCACCAATATTGATAAATACTTTTAAATGTAAGTTTCGAGATCATCTTAATGTTCAAAGGGAGATAGTTCCAAAGTTAATTTGATTCCGAGTATGCCAAGGACTTCCTGCATAATTCCCGTGTTGGTTCTGGAACCAAAATTAGTCCTTGTTCATATGATCTTAATGATTTATTTGTGGAATTAATAAAAATATTTCCATATAATCTGGAAGAAGATTGTTGCGGGATTTATATACTAAATTGTTTTTTTTTTATAATCAATCCTATCAGTAATCTTATCCCAGTTCAGCTGTGACAATAAGTATTCAGTGGAGGGTATCAAGTGTATTAGACTGTATGCATAAAAAAAAAACATTTTTCAAACATGAAGACTAAGAAATTGTTTAAATCTCATAAGTAAGCATAACAAGGAAATAATTACTTGTCTCCAGACATGACTCATGGTCACAGGCTTGGGGAATACCGTGTTCTTCTTGTAGTTCACAAATAATGTATATTTGATCTATTTAGTTAACATGTAAAGGTTAATTGATCATACATGTCATAGTAGCAAATGCAAATGCAAAAAAAAGAAAATGAATAAATAAAATGTTGTAATTCATAAACTTAAAATCATTACACAGGACTGTAACATCTTGTTTTTAAATCAGTAAAATCTTAAATAAATTTGAGGACTTGATCATATAAACAATAATACATTATATTTAAAAATACTTGTATATTCATCACTTGCCAGCTTCTTCTTCTTAAGTTCAAAAAAGGAGTTGTAAATATTGTCTTTATGGTAAATGTTGCACATAACACTGACCTAAAGAAGAACGTTTCGTAAAAACCATTTTGTTTATTTGATGTTTGATATACTGACTCATCTTCAAAATGGCTAAATAAAAAAAGCAGAAAACTGGTCCCCAAAAATACATATGTTTCTTTTCTTTTCTTTCTTTTCTTTATTTTTTTTCTTAGATGAAAAGTGTTTCAAAATCAGCCACTGCTTAAGCAAAGGTTGAATTTAAATATGATTCATAAAAATATGGAGAAAATATATTTCTGTATAAAAATATATGTATAGAATGGCCACAAATATGGCTCCTTGAACCAAGATTCAACAAACTAGTATGTGACCACTAGCTAATGCTTCGTGTTAAACCGCTTAATTATAGGTCTTCTACTTTTAGAAATAAAAGACGTTTTAAAGTTTTTCATTGTAAAGTTATGTAAAAATATAAAAATCTCCCTAAATTTTCTATGCTTTATCGAAAACCTTAGGGGCCATCCTAAGTTGTCCTTATCACAAATGTAAAGTTTGAAAGTTTCGGTATTATACTTTCTTAAGAACACATCTGCAGAAGGTAACTGTACAGCAAAATATAGCACTTTGTAAGTTGTAAAGTTTTAAAAAAAATAGGACTCATAAATCGGACAGGGTATATATTTCAAAGTGATACGTTTCTGTAAGCTTGTTCTAGAACTCTTGAAATCTGTAAGATAATTTACCTAGACAAACCTTTACACGGCATTCTGATATATCACAGAGGACCATAACTCAAAAATCGGACATGGAACATTTATGTTCTGAAAGCTAGATTGGGCCAGATCGCTTGAAAATGTAAGAGAAGTTTTCGGAACAAGTCTTGGGCAATTATACAACACAAAATTTAAATGGTCCATAACACCTAACCCAAGATGGTACATTCATGTCCTAAAATATGCAAAACTTAATTCAATCCGTAATAATATTATTTGAACCAAATCCTTTTAAAACTTTAGGAGTAATTTCAGAACAAACCTTATATTAATGTTGCACAATAAGCATTAAGTAGAATTTCGAAGGGTCATCACACCTAATCTAATCATTGTTCATTCCTGTTCTAAAACAATATGTGCAAGATCGATAACATTTCTGTAAGTTTGTCTATGTCCCTTGATAAGTGTTGTCCGAACAATGATTGAACGAAGAACTTAATACTTATTTAGACTGCTATAGTCCAAGTCTGATAATAATCTTTTAAGTGGTTAATGAAAACTCATTTAAATGTTTACCTATTTTAAGCTCTAACAGCTTCTCAAATCAGTCAAATATAACTATTTGAACAAATTAACCTTTGATCTTACATGGATGATACAAAATTTGGCGATGATCCATCAGGTGTTTCATGAAAATTTGTTTTTGTAAAGATTTTTGTAGTTTTAGCTCGTCTTGCCCTTAAATCAGTCAAGCGGAATCATTTGACCAAACTTGAGAGAAGACCATGATGGAATGCTACAAATATGTTGTGTAATTCTGACTATGAATAGTTTATGTAAATTGTGAATGACCCATGCCGCACCATCAATCTGTATTAATAGCTCATTAATAGTACGGGTGAGCTAATAATGCGAATTTACGAATTAAAAATGTTTTTATAAAGTCAACTCTGTATTAATCAGAAAGACACTCTGGCTTCTAAAGGAAAGTGACTAATTTGTACATATGGTCGCTAACACAACTTTAGTGTATTCTAAGGCTATTAAAGAAGCAAAATGTAAAAGATAAAAGATGATGGGAAGGTAAAAATTCTTGTTGATACAGTCTGATCTACTGACGTATTATTTTTGAAAAAGTTTTTCATTGATTTCTCTTTCAGTATAAGACAGTATTAGTACCAATTATTTCTAACGAGTAGGTTTATATACATTGATCTGTCTTGCAGCATCTATGACACAAATTCTAGAGAAAATGTTTGTTTTGATACATCAAAATGTAGACCTTGCTAAAGAAAATTGGACAACAGGAGAGGGGTGGGGGTGCGGTAGGGGTCGAGGGTGTTGCTAATACCTCTATTGTATACCGAACGTCTACCACAGATGCCTAAAACATACCAAGAAAATGAGGGTCTTGATTACCAACATCGTACAGAGCTAGGCTACCAGGATTTGTTTAGATATTTTTTTTCTAAATTTGTTGATTTTTTACTTATTTTTCGCCGAATTTACTATGAAGTATAAACTTTCACTACTTTTGCTACCATATTCTTATACAGTTATCTGATTTATTCATTTCAATCATTTACATTAGATATTGCAGTATACTGCGCAATAACTCACAGGTGTCGTGTACTTTTGAACTTTTATCCAAAAATATACTAAAAGTCAATGTTATCGCTAACTGTGAGTAAGACAAAGCATTTAAGGCTAATTATTGATGATTATTCTTTTGAAATACATAATAGTTCTAGAGGTTATCGTTACTTAATTAATTTGTGCGCTATGGCAATCTTCACTATTTTCCTATGTCTGCATTATGCGGCTTCGGCATTCTTAAATTCTGCAAACAACAAATCTGTCACTGATGAGTTATGTAGACTATATATCGACCACTAACACTACGACACTACGGTTAATTCGCTTATAACTACCACAGTGGACTGTTGAGTTCAGCAAAAGAACATTGCGATTTAATGTCTTTAACATGAAATAAAAATGACCACCATAAGGCCTAAAAAAAAGATTCTTTGTTTCCGGTAACATGCTCAAAAAATTAGGGTAGGTAGGTCGGAAAAATATTTTTTTTTGGAAATTTTTTTTATTAAGGGAGACTTTTCGGAAATTATTTTTGTGTCAAAAAATGATTACAAATAAGGAGGTTATGCCTTTAGAGCATCAGTAAGTTGATTTCTAACATCACTGGCCATGTTTAAAGCAGAAAAAGTGCAGTTTTGCAACTTTTTTTGAAAAAGTTGAAAAAAAAATTCTCCAAGGCAATAAAAACATTTAGGGTCGGGCCAAAAATTTAGGGTAGGTCGGGATACCGGAAACAAACAATTTTTTTTTTACGCCTAATAAATATATCGACTGTTTTGCATAACATTAACCAAAGCGTAAAAAATGTAGATCCTTTTCTTTGTTGAAGTGCGAGATGAACAATTTGTCACCATTTAAACCTGCATAACTCGACTAGGAAATTAGGTAACCCAGTTTTACTGGTACGTGAAAGTTGTCTGTGGTATATAGCAACAAATTAGTAGCGGTAGTGGGAAACGGCGAAAACGTCTGCATTAGGCTGCTCTGGAAGTGAATCGAAATACGATAGTGACAATCGAAAGGATATACAACTTAAAATATTGTCCGAAAACAAAAGAAAACGTCATTTATTACAATGTTATTATATGATTCTGAATGATTTTTCAGTGATACTTTCATGTAACATTGACGCTTGCAACTTGCAGAGTGATTTATAGAGAAGGTTGTTTTAGGTTTTGGCAATACACCATTTGACCACCAGGTATTTATGTATAAAAATGGTGAAAAGACAATTCTTAAACAAACATAAAGTTGATATTATACGACCTGAAATCTTTTGGACTTGCAAGAATTTGAAAGTCACTAAATATTTTAACTGCAACATGTATAATAATTATAATTGTATGATAAAAGTCCTTTAGAATTCTGGTATTTCAACAATGTCACATTTTAGACTCTATAGTATAGCACAGAAATACTAAAACTTTTCCAGCGTCATCAGCTGCAGGAGATAGACTTTAAACAACATTCCTGAAAAAAATCGACCAAACAGATGTTCACTGTCTGATAGCACGTTTGAAAACTCATAATATTTGAACGCAATTGTGTCAATATCACATTTCAAACTATGTGGGAAAATCGATCAGGACTTTATTCATGTTTTAAAAAGTATGTTGTATATTAAGATGTTATTCATATTTAACTTTTACATTCTTACTAGCATTCAAGTAATCTTAGTAGTCATAATGTAGTCACGATAACATCGACAGTAATTCTAATGTAACTGGTTACATTTTCAAACTTGAGTTGTCATAATGAAATTGATTACATTTAATGTCAATGAAATTGTAAGTTTACAGATCTGTATCAAACATTATTTTCAAGAAATCTAGGGATTATTTTTAATTGATGAAATTTATTGGTTTTGAATTTTTCGTTAGATAAACGTGTTTGATTGTAAATTCATGCCTTTTTGGACACTAAACAAGTTTTAGCTTTATTTATTGATGGATTGTTCTATATCATTCAGCGTGTTTTAGTTAGCAAATCGTTAAATATTTGTAAAACTTCTAAATTTTGTTTTATTGGCAGATTTTGAAAAAAGCGATTATGAAACTGACATTAAAAATATTTTCTAGTTCCTAGTGTTACGTACGCCTGTAGACCTGCAAAACCACGTTTAACTTATTTTTAGATCTTGCAGAATATCATTGTAATTTCTGAAGAACCTTGTTATGGATTAAGTTGATCAATCTGTGCTCTGCATTTTTACAACTGATCTCTACTTGGCACATACTGTTACTTTACAAACTTTATGAGAAAAATATATATTCCTTATAACAGTTGTGATTTTATACTCTTCTGTGATATACTGAAATTTATAAAATTGATACTACATTTGAATGCGAAATGATATGAATTATAAATGATAGGAATTTCCTTGCAGAATATTCTTCAGTAGAGGTAAAGATGTATAAAAATAATAAAAGTATCATAAATATTTACATTTTCTCATAATGAAATGTAAAAGAAATCAGGAAATAAACTATTTATAGATATTTTTTTCTACAAATCATCCTGACGTCACGATATTATGATGATATGATGCGATGCACGTGACTTTGCGCGGACAAACTGAATGTAATTTGGTTAAAAACATTAAAATGCATAAAATAAATAGAAAATTTGTTTGTTTCAGTTTAAGATCGAAATATATTTCACTCGTGAACACCATAATTTACATTTTCACTCGTGGCCGCGCCACGCGTGAAAATATTGCATTATAATGTTCACTCGGTGAAATATATTTCGATCTTACACTGAAAAAAAATCCTCTATTTATAAAATACACTTTTCCAAGTTGTCTGTAGCAGTCCTGTCATTCAAAGACAGAGGAATGATCATATTACAGCCATTCCCAATACAACCTTTAAAAACTCAAACGCCTCCTTAATTTCAACAGTTTTGTTTTTCTGTCTTCCAGCAATTCTGTATCCCTCTCCTTTTGAGCTAATTCATCCCTTTCCTTCTTTTTCTTTTCCAACCACATTTTCTGCTTCACTTTATTCTCCTCATTTCTTTTAAATTTATCAACCATCTTACTATTTAACAACTGCGACATACCCTCTTTGTAAATTTCATTATTCAGGTAATAGTGCACACCCTTTAATGCATTAAAGCCGAGAGGAATAGCAAATGAGTCTTTTCGATTTTCAGTCCAAACTGGTATAACACTCCACGTGTTCTCTTCAATTCTTTTAAGCAGAGCAGATTCACCGAGAAACATATTCAAAGTGTCGTTAACAAAATTTTTTGTCATATATAAGAATATGAAAGTACTGTGATCTATGCCAGTCTCTAAATGCTTCAGAACTGTTGTACCCAAGGCACGTATTTCTGGACCATCATATAAAATAACATCCACTTTTTCGCCTTCTTTAACTTTTATATCATCATGCAAGTGCTTTTGAAACTTCAAAGCATCCTTTTCATCTTTTTGGTAATACAGAATCAAACCATCCACATAACCTTATTTAAGCTCTGGAGGCATAATAGATTCGTTTGCTTTTAATTCATCTTCCCAATGAACTGAGGGCATACTGCTGCAAATTAAGCTCTCCTGTGTCGATGAAGTGATGTGTAAGTCTTGACTGGCTATATCAACCAATCCTGGCTCAACCTGCCCCGATTCTTCGCTGGATATTTTTGAAAGACTTTCTTTTCTTTTCATTTCTTTAGATCTTCCATTTGTTTCATTGAATTCTTTATACCCATCGCTTCTCGATTCATGCTTATTTCCAGAATGTCCATCTCTGCGCTTATTTTCATTAAGTCTCCTTTCATGTTCATTAATTCTTCTTTCATGGTCATTAAATTTTCTGTCATGATCTTTATCTCTTCTTTCACTATCGGTCAGTCTCCGTTCATGATTTGTAAGTTTTATTTCATGAGCTGTGAGTCTCATTTCAAGATTAGCAATTTCTTGCAGAACTTCAGGAGTTCGATCCTTTGATGTGATGTGATAATTGGCCTCTTTTAAATGCTTTAAGTATTCAACTGTTTTTTCTACTTCTTTTCTCTGGTCAACTGACATTATCAACAGCTGGTCCTGTTGACTGCTACCTTCACATGGAACAATGACATTTACATTTTCAATTACATTGCTATTATGGCCGCCATCATTGTCTGCAGGAACTGGCATAGCATCTATCTCAAGGTCATCTGATTCAAGAGAGTTTGCTCCTGTCACGGCTCTTTCAAAATTTACTGACATTTGTTGGCCATAACATTCAACGGAAATATCCTCGAGCTGTGTAGTCCAGGTACAGTCAAAAAGAAGTGGATCACGCATCTGTGTCTGTGCCATAGCTCCGCTTGTCCCTGCTAAAACCTGTGGATAAAATGCCTCATCAGACTCATATTGCTGCTGACATGTCCATGTACCATCTAAATGAAGCAGAGAGATTACCTCAACTTGCATTTGTTCATTGAGTAGTTTTATCATGTTATCTATTGCAGATTCTAAGTTTTCAGTATTCACTCTAAATTCTTTGTGTGCAATTTGACTATTTCTTAAAGTAAGTATCTCACTGAAAGTATCGATATCACCGAAATGCTTGTGAATTTCTTTGTTATTGATGACGATATGCATTAAACTTGAACAGTCAATGTCTTGAATATTATGTCTATCACCGTATCCCCCAATTGGAATGAAACACTTTGCAAAATCACAGTGGCTTAGGAAAAAACCTTCTTTCATCGTGTTTGTACAAGATACATTTTTCCTTCCGGTTATATATTGTATTGTATACTTCATTTTGTCATAAAATTTTCTGTTACAAGCTGTACACAGATTCAAATAATCACTGCATTCTGTACCTTCTTCACACTTCAATTCACCTGACTTTTGCATTTTTGCAATTAAATTCATCTTTTTTTCTGAGTGGCGCTTAAATTGGATTTTAGTTGCTGCATCAATTTTATATGCAATGGCATCTCTCAAACATACAAGGGCAAGTTCTCCTTTCACAAAGTTCGCCCCTTCCACTGAATTCAGATATTTGTCTTCTACTGCTTGACGAAAGGCTTCAAATGTCATTTTGTTATATAATGCAAATGCCCCTTGTACTCAATTAGTTTGTATTTTAACACCATTTCGTCCAAGTCGTCTCATCATATAAAAAAATTCGAACAAGGTAAACGTACCATAAATGAGTCTTGAACTTTACACGAACACTTGCAGAAAATCAGGGTCATGTGTCCTGTAAAAAGATAAACAAAATATCAACATTAATCTTTACTTCTACCACATGTATCATATGGAACATACTGCCATTTTGCAATGAAAATATGGCAAATGGTCCTATATCTCACACCTGAATAACATAGCTCTAAACGCGAACTTCAAGGTTTTGTTCACTTAGTCTCAACTTCGACTCTTTGGCTCAATGGTTACAGCATTGGCCTTTCACTCTTGCGACCCGGGTTCGAATCCGAGCAGTAGCAGTCAAGACTTTTCATTTTAAACTTTTCTCCACTTTTATTTCTTTTACGCTTAGAAATGCGTAAGCTGGGCGCTCCTCCTGGACGACTTTATCTAGTGCCTTAAGGATAACATGGTGTAATAGCCATATTTCATATCTTGTAACTGGATGGTAATATTTAAATGAAATTTGGTCACTTTAAAGACATTCAAAATTAAAAAGTTTTCACCGAGATGTTTTTAAATTTTTTCATTTATTGGGAGATAATTGGTATTGAAGTTAATATTGATGCCTATGGGAAATATATAATTTCTTTGATTATGAGAATCTGAACTTGAGTTTCGAGAAAATTTTGCGGTAGAAAGCTGCATTATATGATTCTGATATAAATATCAAAAAGAAATCTAAAATTCCCCGTAGCGAAAAGGAGAAAATCGTTTGTTTTTTTAGTTTTCAGGGGAGATAACTCATGAAATCCCTAAATTATCAGGGGAGGTAATCTGAAGGAATTTTTTGAGAACTTCTGTCACTATATAACTTGTCAATATGCACCTTATTTCTATCGTTTGACATTTTTAAAGCTTACATTATCAAGTTGCATGTACGCTTTTTGTGAAATTGAGGCCTATTACACCATGTTATCCTTAAATGGCACTTTCTATGTCAAAATGGCATTTACGTTATCGTAAATGATGAATCTTTAAAGAGGTGAAGTTTATAACCAATCTCTGCAACTGCGTTAGGGAGTCGACTCTTTGGCACAGTGGTTAGAGCATTGGTCTTCCACCCGTGCGGCCCGGATCGAATCCCAGCAGAGGGAGTTGGAATTTTCCATTATAAAATTCTTTCCCCTTTCATTTTTGTTACGATTTGAAATGCATAAGAATGTAAATTTATTAAGAATGTTATACTGTGTGACATTTTGTTTTACATAAGTTAAGGGTTTTAAAAAGTAAAATATTTGAAGGCATATGTATTTAGAAAAATAACCTGAAATTTTCACAAGAAAATATTTTAAAAAATTGGTTTTATCACAGTTTTTGTAACATAGGTAATTACCATAAGAATAAGACATTTTTGTCATTGTTTCTTAATAACTAACCTTTTACTTACTGGTAATAAATGACTATTTCGAAAAAAACAAAGCAATATATTACAATGATTTTTTTTTATATTTGTGATGCTTACTTGAAGTAGAAAAATACAGCTGATTAAAATCTGTCATATTTTCTATGAAAACATTATTCAAATTGCGTTACCATGGCAACATATGCATTAAATTCATTTTTCTACAATTGTAGTACTTAAAGATAAAAGCTTAATTTGAAATAATGTTTCAAATAATTTAAATATTTGAAAGTATAGGTATTCAAAAGTAAAATCTGAAAATTTAATGTGAAATGATTAAAAATGTTTGGTTTAATGACAGATTTTGTAACATGGGTAATAACCATACGAATGAACTAATTTAGCCATTGTTTCTTCAATTTGTGTCTTTCCCATATTGGTAATCAATAGCTATTTCTAAATAAATGAATCTTCTGTTACAATGAATATTTAGATCTTCACTTAAAGTGCAAATATCTAGCTAACTAAAATCCTTCACACTTTCCATAGAAACATCATTAAATTGTGTTACCACGGCAACATATACATTCGATTCTGTTTTCTACAATAATACTTTAAAACAAGAGCTAAAATTTGGAAATTGTTTCGTATCAGCTTAATATTATAAAGCATATTTATTCATAAATATAATCTGAAAATTTCATGTTAAAAATAAAAATGTTTGGTTTTATGACAGTGTTTGTAACATGAGTAATAACTATAAAAGTAGGACTTTTCTGTCATTGTTTCTTCATAACTTGTCTTTTACTTGCGGGTAATAAACGACTACTTTGAAATAAATGAAACATATATTACTATGGAATTTTATATTGTAGATGCTTATTTTAAAGTAGAAAAATACAGCTAGTTTAAAATCTTCCATTTCTTTTTAAGTAAATTATGTTTCCATGGCAACATATGTATTAAATTCCCTTTTTCTACAACAATACTTTTTAACAACAGCTAATTTTGAAATAATATTTCTAAGAAGTTAAATATTTGAAAGTATAAGTACTCAGAAAGGAAATCTGAAAATTTTACATAAAGACTTTAAAATAGTCAGTTTAATGATATGTTTTGTAACAAAGGTAGTTATCGTAAGAATGAAACATTACAGTCACTCCTTCCTCATAATTTGTTTTTCACTGGCTAGTTATAACTGACAATACTGCAGAAAGTGAACATTCTATTACAATCATGAAATTATACATTGTATATTCCTTATTGAAAAACAAATCCGTAATTTCTATGAAACATAATTTGAATTATGTTACCATGGCAACATTCATACAAAATTCCTTTTTCTTAAAATACTTAATAAATGCAACAGCTAAATTTAAAGCATTTTTCTATAAGTGTAGAACACGACACTTTGCGAACTTTCGAGTAGCGTCTTGAAATTTTGCATGTGTAAAGTTGACCCCATTGCAAACAAGATGCAGTTTATTTTATACTAATAGAGCCAACCAGTTTTTGGTGCACCGACTTAGTTTTTTCTGTACATGCGATTTTATTTCTCCCACCTAAATGCGTAATTTTTGTACCGTAATTCGACGTCTGCAGATACGTTTGAGACATCATAATTTGGCCATTGTGTTTAGCTTATCAGCTGCACCATTTAGTGTTTTACTGTTTCTTAAATACCTTTATACAAAACAAGAACAAACATTTTGTTCCATGGTAAGACGTTTATATATAAACAATGATGAAAGCGTATTAATAAGTAAAATCTTAGTACATTTCAATATATTAAATAACGTGCCACTGGTGAAAAAAAATTCCGAAGCGTTTGGTATCTTTAAATGCGTCAAGTGGACACAATTTGCTATAATTAAGGTGGAATGCGCCTAAATTCAGAAATTAATGGATCCCGTTTCGACATTTTGTTTAACTTAAAATCCAGCATATTCCTTATAAAATGCGTATCTTAAGTTTTGATATTTCTGTAACTTTTTTCTCCACAAACCATAGACGTCCATTTTTGATGAACCGTGATTTCACATCCGTCGGACTGTTTTCGTAAATCGTTCTGTTCAGTCAACGTATATACATTTTTACATAACTGATTTTAGATATGCTTTACATTTTTACATGGATGTTTTTAGATTTGTTTTATATTATTCATAATGTTCTTTACATTTTACATGGATGCTTTTAGGTATGCTTTACATTTTTACATCAATGTTTATGCTGTACAGTTGGCGTTTGCAATATCACTTCTTCTCGGCGATATATGACCATTTTGTGTCGATTCGCCGAAAAACCCAACTCACTCACTCCCTCAGTTAATAAATATCTGCATTTAAAAAGGTATATAACTTGTGGTGGGTGATCACTTAACCTTAGACTCTGTTACCGTTGGCGAAATTATTACGCTGAATTACATTACTCTACCCCTACCATAGATAAAGTACGTAATTAAACGGGTTCTCCGTATGCCTTGTGGTAAGTTTTAACCTATTTTAAGAAGAATTTAGTCAAAAGAGTCCTTTACAACTTTGCAAGGATTTCTTAAATTACCTCTTAAGTTCATGATTATACATGATTGATACAAAGGACATAGTAAACATTCACAAATATAATTAATTTATTTATAACTTTATTATAAATTTTACGTTTTGGAAATATTTCGATTGTTTCGAGTGTAGTTAGACACCCCGATTCCAAATAAAGTGCAGCCACGGGGAATCAGAATTTATATTCATTGTACGGAGGCTGTTGCTCTGAAAAGGTTAATTTATTAACAACGCTGGATAAAAACACCATCCTTTACAAAGAGGTTTTAGCTCTCCAGAGATGTGTTTTAAGAAAGGTTATTCATGTATTCATAGAGACATAATAGAAACATATTATAATATTTTTTTTCTAATATTAGAGACCTATCAAACATAAAAAGTACGAGTAAATACTCTGCTAAAATGATAAATATTCTATAAAATATAAAAAGAAAGAAAATTGTTTGTTTGTTTGTTTTAGGTTTAGCACTGTTTTCTGTTACGATAGGCGGTTAATCTATCCAGTGTTCCACAACAAGTAACTTTCAACTTCACCACATAAAATTGAGGTTGGAGGGCGAATGATTTCGGACAGATACCTTCTTCCAAATTGTCTCGCCCTACCCAGAGATCGAAAAAGCGATTCATAGAACTGAGCTAAGCGGATGGGGTAAAAGAAAGAAACACAGAAAACGAGCGACTCAAGAATCGTATTTTTGTACGTAGGACCGACGACTCAAACTTGCTAGTCCTGGTGTCGTATTTGCGAGATACTAGGATTTGTACGAGTATATGTAAATGTGTAAGATTTTATTTTTTATTTATTTTTATTTTGATAAGCGTCTAAGATGTCAACATTCAGAATGTAACAATTTTTAAACAATTTAGCAGTTCACTCATAAGAATTTATTAAAGCTACGCTTATGCGTTAATGTAACTTTAGGATAGTATTCAAGGCGAAACCTTTTATATGAGCTGTGCCATTGGAAAACCAACATAGTGCATTTGCGATGAGTATGGACCAGACCAGCCTGCGCAGCCACGCAGTCTAGTCAAGATCCATGCTGTTCGCCAAGGGTTTCTCTAATTACAGTAGGCTTTGGAAGCGAACAGCACGGATCCTGACCAGACTGCGCGGATGCGCAGGCTGGTCTGGATCCATGCTGGTCGCAAACGCACTATGTTGGTTTTCTGATGGCGCGGCTCATATCATGATTGTCCTGGAACTCATATCTCAAATAGTGCCCTTTGCTATAAAATATCAAAATACTCTGACTAGTAAAACCAAATTCTGCCGTCAAAATATGTTCAAACATTTTCGTGGAGCGGATAGTTTACCGGAAGAGACCATGGAAACTAATCTTTTTGTCATATGTTACTAGACTGGAGAAGCAAGAAACGAAATAGTATAAATGTATGACATTGGGATGTGCGGGCGTGCGTGCGTGTGTGCTTATGGAGGGTTAGGGATAATATCAAGAAAAACAAAAAACAATCAAGCTTTACTCTCGTGGAGGGCAAACTTAAAAATATATGAAACTGCTGTATAACACTGATCTATGATATTTTACAATAATTATGCTTTAACTTTTTGTTTCAAATGTGAAATCTCCGAACTATCTACACAATTGCATATGTATGAATTCTTCATTTTAGCAGTGTATTACAACGGAAAACTTGTTAATTGGTACTTTGAATAAGAAAAAAGAATTTATCAAATGATAAATATTATCTAGAAAATATATTTAAAGCGATTTTCAAAATGGCTGAATTATGATTTTCGAACATATCTGCAAACGTCAAATTATGGTACAAAATTTAAAATCACATGTATCGAAGAAACTAAGTCGGTGACCCCCCAGTTTTGTTTGTCATTTGGACACGGTATACATTTTAAACACCGTTTATCATGTTTATTGAAAAAAAAAATTAATCAAAAATTTAATTCAGGGATTTTGTAATATGCTGATTTAAAGCCGAAAAATGCTGTGAAACTGAACATCAATTTTTAGTCAAAAACGGCGATTTCCATTTTACAAATATTTGTCGGTGTAAAACAATGATTTTTACATCGCCATAAACATGATAAAGGAAACAAATAATTCTCGTCGAATAATGTATAATTTAAGAAAACTTGTTGGCTGGTGCCGTTGCAATACCCGTAACAGTTGCCAAGGATACGCGGTAACGTCAGTTTCAAATAGGGCTTTGGTGGTCAATTTTGACGTCTCGTGTACAAAAACTGGTTGGTTCTATTAGTATAAAATAATTGCATCTTGTTTGAAATATGGGCAACTTTACACATGCAAAATTTCAAGACGCTACTCGAAAGTTCGCAAAGTGTCGTGTTCTACCTTAATGTGCACATTTTGATAGCATAGCCATACATACTCAAGACTCTCTCATTACTAAAAGAGCATGATATACAGTTGGTTACCATGGTTACATAGAGGATATTTGTTTGTTTCGGTGAAAGATCGAAAATTTAGTTCATCGAGTGAACATCACATGAATATTTTCACAAGTGGCGAATTTTCTGTTTATTTCATGCTTATTCAGTGGTTTCTTTTATAAAATCGTTTTACTTTTTAAAAATTCCCCGCAGGGAGCCCCACTGTTTACGACCTGTCAGCGCTATGTTATGCGTCCCAAATAGTTCTACAAATTGGGTCCAGGTTGTGTTTTGTCTCATAGAAGAAAGGAGATTATATTTGGTACTTCAAAAATTTTATTCATGTAACTTCAGATATATTTAAACAAACAATGTGTGAAATTCATACGCGCACATACGCGCACTTGCGCTTGTCAAAATTCAAGTCCGCCATTTTGTTTTACTTCTGTCAATCGGTAAACAGCTAGAACAAATAACTGGAGAAACAATACGAATAGTGTAACAGTGGGATTTTAAATGGACTTATAGGTAAACTCTCGTGTCGTGAGTGTTACAGTTAGTCGCTGTCACTTGCTGGAATCATTCTTATTCGTTTGAATGGTCTGGCAGTGGCAACTGGCGAATCGAGCATGTTAGAAACGGACTCTTCAGCAGTTGCATTACTTCGGCCTACGTTAACTGTGAACATTTGTGACAGTGTTTCCGACACAGATGTACTGTGGAAATTGAAAGTCACAGGTCCGTGGAAAGTGCTGCTTGCAAAAAGACTGCGAGAGCGATTGGATCCGAAAGGCCCAGTCCATGGTTCCGGAGCACTAATGGCAGCACCACTTCCTTGAGTTTGAAGGTTGGTTTCATTTCTCTGTTCGACAGTATTTTAGAAATATTTCTCGACTGGTCGTTGTTGATTTTACTGTAGTTGTTTATAGAATTCACATTCTTGTGACCAGAAATTTGCATGATTTGGCAGGGACCCCAGCATCGTTTAGAGTTTGAACCAGATGTTTTCTGGAGCTGAAAAAAAAAATGAATGGAATTTTCATATCATTGACCTATGAAATTATTTGAAGGCATAAATTATTTTGTACAAGTGCATTTTCTTTAGAATAAGTATGCAGGCATAAGTTTGTTTTTCTAAGTTGGCTGACATGGGAGGGCTCTCGGGTTATTCTGCATTCTAACACGATCCGATTCATTTTCCTATTAAACAAAGAAGGCTGAAAACAGTGAATTATTATACAACAAATCACTGTTCTGACGTCACAATTATTACGTCATGGCGTCAAACGGCATAGCGACGCGCTTGAACAGGCAAGTAACATTGCCCGATCGGGCTTTCGACATAAAAACTAATATTTCTTGAAAAATAATGAAGATATAAGAATAAATTGGGAGTGTTTATTTAATGTGCGTACTGGTAAAGTGCAGGTGTCCCTTCCTTGGTGACGTGTTAGAATCAAAATAATATATTTCATTTAGTGATTTGCTCTTGAATAAATCAGTGTGTGTCGTTCAGATGCGTAGTATTATACCACTCGGGCTCCGCCCTCGTGATATTATTCCTTTGCATCTGAACTCCAAACAGTGATTTATTTAGCGACAAATCACCGATGAGATATATTATTAAAATTTTCTTAAATAAACCGCTCGCGTGCAATGACGTTACCGATCCAGGTGCATAGCACGGTTGTAAAATGTAGTTTTTTTCTTACACTGTTGATACTAGTATGTAGTGTTAGAATCGAAATAACAAGTTCCCAAGTGTGATTTATCGTAGAATAACCCGAGTTTTTCGTTCTTATGCGAAACAGTATTTAATATAATACGGCCTTCGTGATACATTCTTACATGTACGCATAAGAACACAGAAAACACGGGTTATTCTACGATAAACCACGTTTGGGAACTTATTACTAAAATTTTCTTGCTAATGCAAGTCAGCGATAAAATCTTAATCGTGCCATTTATTAGCTTGCTAGAATGATATCCGCTTCTAAGAAATTGCGAATATGACGTTGGCAGTAAGAAAGCGAGGATGAGCAAAGCATCAAACTGACAGTGCATGTCCTTCTATGGTTAATTTTATGACAAGAACGGAAAAAAATCTTAATGAAGAAATCGCATGTGGAATTGTACCGGACATCATAACAAATGTCATTGATTCTGTTTGGAAATAGCCCGTGATGAATAGCGAAATACCAAAACGTAACAGAAAAATTACTAAAGTCATTGAAAACGGACAAAAAATGATAGATGCACTCCATCTGGCAAACTAACTAAGAAAGATTAAATGTTTGCGATGCAAAACTAAATACTGATTGAATTTGGTTGTGAAAAAACTAATTGCGAAAAAACAAAGAATTGAAAAACTAATTACATGAAAAATTATCTGGAGGCCTGGGCATACAGTCTGATAATTACTTGATTACTTGTTATCAAACTACTTTAAATATACTGAATTTATGCAGGTATGACTTTGGTAAGGGTATTTCAAAAGTAGATATTTTACAGTTTTAGGGTGTTTCTTTTTTCAGAAATGAATTTGAAAAGGATGTCAGATTTGAATTTCTTCCTTGTATGTCCATTATTTAAAACAGAAAGAAAACAGTTAATAGATAGAAATATTTATACCAGACCTAACATGATAAAATTTATAGAACTTACTAAAGTCGCATAACTCCATAAAACTTTAAAAAAAAACAGTTTATTTTGCAACATTATTATAAAGCATTTCAAAAAGGCTAATTAGCTAATCAATGTATGCAACCAATTTAACAGTAGTTACTTTATACTACTGACACTATTTAGGTCCATAATTTCACCAAGTGCCAATCTAAGTATTCATGTCATTTAAAATACGTCAAGTTATATATGCCCCAATTACCACAACTTAAAAGTGTACATATATATTTACAGAAGACTGATGAAAGTAAACTCTTTAAGTGTCCAAATGCAAACATTGATCATTTGATATATTTGAAAAAATTGATACGTCTCAATTTCTATTATTGATAGTTTATCTTGTTGTGTTTGTCTGTTTTCTTTTGTCTTTTTTCTGTGTTTGTTTGTCGTCTGTGTTTGTTTAAAACTTTTAACATGTATACTCATATATACATGTATTTGTAATGTGTAGTATATTGTTTTTGTACATAACCATATAAATCTGTAAATTTTGTACATAGAGCAAACTTAAATTTGACGCCTTTTGCAGTCTAATTTCATTTTCGCTTTCGGTATTAGGCTTGCCTTTTCATTAAGGTGTTAAATAAATGATATCTCTCTCTATTAAAAGTTCGCAATATATTCCATATTTAAAACTCTACAGTTTCTAATCATTAATCAGTATTGTGAAAAACACAAACTGTTATAAAATCTCATCTGATGTTTCCTTTAATCATACTTATAAAAGTAATTTTCACTGCTACTGTTCTCTTGCAACATGTTCCCTTTAATCATACTTATAAAAGTAATTTTTACTGCTACTGTTCTCCAGTAACATGTTTCCTCTAATCATACTTATAACAGTAATTTTCATTGCTACTGTTCTCCAGTAACATGTTTCCTTTAATCATACTGAACAGTACTTTTCATTGCTACTGTTCTCCAGTAACAAGTTTCCTTTAATTATACTTATAACAGTAATTTTCATTGCTACTGTTCTCCAGCAACATGTTTCCTTCAATCATACCGAACAGTAATTTTCATTGCTACTGTTCTCCAGTAACTTTTATACATGTAGTTTAAAATTTTCATTTATTACTCATTATACATGTATTATCGAATTAGAGTTATAAAAATTATGGCAGACAATAACAATGGCCGTTTTCCAATGTGTCACTGTTTGTTAAATGTATGTATTTGTATATATTATATGCTGTTAATGCTGCCCACATAAGTGGGACTTAACATTTGCTTGAATAAACTTGAAAACTTGAATTTTTTTTGATTGTCGGAAAAAGTTTTAGTATCCATATGACGGCTTATAATTTATGTACTTGGCATTCCAGTAAAACTGTCGTTTTAAAGCTCTGAATTAAAACAATTTGCAGGAAAATGGGGAAAAATATTTTCAGTTTGGAACTCAGAACAATATCGGCTATAAAATTAGGCTTATAAAACACTGTTATATCAGGATATTTTCAGCTGTTCATTTACTATATCTAGATAAACCACGGGAAAGCATAAAATAAGAATATAGATGTATAATGTGCACACCTGTAAGGCGTTATTCTGGGATTTTCAATACCTGTTTCGGCCTTCATGTCTCTCATAATGTTGTAAAGTTTATTTATTCCAAGTGGGATTTTTTGAACTAGCATCTCTGTGGTTTATCATTTGGTGTACTGGTATGGAACCATTTTCCGGACAGGACCAGTTTCCGGAAACATGTAATATCCGCTTCATTTCGTTGTTATTCATGTAACTGTTTCATCTAGATCATTTAGATGTTTGTTCTTCATGTCTACAACAAACCACTATTTTATAAGGCTGTATAATGTTTGTGTTTTTGCTGATAACTCACTTTTTACACTGTTTACAAAACAACTTTCTGCATTAACGGGGCATGAAGATAACATTGCGCATGCGCAGTAGTTCACACATGCAGAAGTATCTAGTGGGGGAAAATAATCAAACTGTATAATGATTGTCTGCTGATAATATGTTCTACTTTTAATTTCACGCTAAAAGTTACTTCAGATGCAGGGCTGTCGATTTTTGCACTAATTTTATTCTATTTCTATTGGAATTATCAAGAATTCGTATAAGACGAAATTCGAGTTTTTTATAGCCAATCTCTGTTTGCTTTCGTAGCTGCTATTGAACGTCGGGTTATGTTTCATATGCAGTTTTGAAGAGATGAATGATAAAGAAATGATTGTGTAGAAATAGTTTAATTACTTATTTTGATATCAAATTAACAACAAAACACCGTCAAAATATTTGCCCGGATACTGGTTTAACTGATGGGAAAAATAACTTACTTTAGTGACCCAATTTGAGGCCCCATGGAACCCATACTTTCCGTCACAACGCGATGCTGATAACAACATCGGATGCGGGAGGAGCTGTGTGGGCTTCATTTATGTCAAATATTTTTATAGGGAATAATGGAGCCGAAATATGAAAATGTGCCCGGAAAATGGTTCCCAACCAGTAAGGAAGGATGGGCTGTCAGGTTTGCACATTTCGTCTGGTCGTTTCTGGCTGTACAGTTTGTACAGATATACAGGATCTCTCTGGGCGTCAGCAGTGGCATAGGCTTTGGGTTTTGTGACAGGGTTTTCGGTAGGTTCTGAAACTCGAGAGTCATTGACTCTTAGGCCTAAATTTTCAAGGGTCAAAATAAGATTTTCAAGAGTAATTCATATTTTACTTGTCTTATTTTGCACATTGCCTAAAAGTGGGTGGAGTTTGGTGCTTTGCATGATTTTGTTCTCGGCAGATGCTTCTAAATAAGAGCTGATTTTACAATAGTGATCATATTTTTCTTAAATGCAGACGTTTTATTGGCTTTTTATTCAGATTGTACTAGTAAAATCTTGTAAGAAATGATAAAAATGTCCGAAAATGTCTGAAAACGGCGGTCGCGAAAACGAGTGACAAATACGGAAAACGAAAGTAAACATTTGAAATTATTGAAAAAATAACTGTTTTAAATTTCATTTTTTTCATCATACCACGTACAATTTCTGCTTATTTAAAGCATTTTATTTGTTTTGGCCCAATCAAAGCCTCGGCAATGATAATAAATTTGCTACAGACCGTGACGGCCGACAGGCTCATGTAATCGTATCAAGCTCACAAAATAATTAACAAGTGGTACAACCACGATAATCTAAGGCTGCATTGTTTATCAATTAACTTTTACACATTGATCAATAAACTTCTTTGATAATGACAAGGCATATTGTACTAAATACAAACCGCGAGATTATTACGTGTCATTTGGTGCATGGCGTGACTGACATCTGTCAGTAGCTAATTAACATACGACGCTCCGCCTACTGCCATATTTCCGCTTGTGCCGGCGAACAATATTGAAATTCACTGGGATTTTGATTGACAAGGGGCAGAACTTTCAAACTCGAGACGCATCAAAGTAAATTTCCGCGAGTCAAGCCGAGTTTCGCGGGTCAAAACCCGGGGCCTCGGGTCAACCGAACGCCCTTGTACATCTGAAGTAATGAAATTTACGCTGTTATACATCATTAAAACATTTATCTTTATTACAGTCTGTAACCTTTTGACAGACAATTTACAGAAAAAAAATGCAAGTCTAAAACTCTAAATCGTAATGGTGATTGTAGCAACATACAACAGTTGTGCATCCAAATAGTCCAGCAGAAGGACGGCTGTTACTAAGTAGCAGTAGGCCTGGGTTCGAATCCCAGTTTGGATAGCTGTTTTGTTGTTTATCGTTATCATTACAAATAATCTACCATTATATTTCAGTAAACGCGTGGACGTTGTTTATAGTATAGGAGACGTTAGTCAAATTGACTTATTCATATAATCTAGTAAAAGAAAGTAAAATGTTTGATGTTTCGCCAGGGAAGGCTATCATGTGGGGAAAAAATATGACATTTGTGACTTTCCACATTGAGTTTATTAAAGGAACTGGCCTCCAGATCATTCTACTACTAAAAGATTTTTAAGATATCTGGAAATAAATGCTATATTTCTTAAGAAGGGTTAAAACTTAATTACTGACAAACTATATCATGTTACGGAAACACATTAGAATTTGCTGTTTTTACTACTTTTTACGATGAAAATCGAAATGCGTTTGTAACGCATTACTCCAGGTAAACTGTCTCAATTATAAAAATCTGTATTTTGAAATCATAACTCACTAATTCCGCAATACATGTAGCTTTATTGGTTACGAAGACGGGAAAATGTCTTTATTGCCGTGGTTGTCCGGGGTTCGATTGCCGAGACGGTCATCTGTTTTTCTTGAATAGGATTATTAAATTATTTTTGAAACAAAAACTCATATTCTAATGTTCATAATATGACCAAACTTCAGTTTGAAAGAAAAATATTATTTATCCAAATCTGGAGGTCAGTGCCTTTAAACTCGATGAGTAAAATTGATCAAATGCTCCGCAGAGCCTCGCATATTATTATTTTATTCAACTTGTTTAATAAATTCAATATGAAAAGACACTCCTGTAATATCAGATTTCACATATTTTTTTTTAATTTTTATTTCACAGATTTCACATTTTCACAAGGAAAGCTTGTGCAATTTTAAAGATATTTTAAGATAGTATGAAAAATACAAACTATTTAAAACATTTTGTTCATGAAATAAACCGAAAAGAAATATCAGTGGAAGAATGAGATATTTCAATTTGTGATACTAATTTTAGTGCTCATTCAGTGACACTGAAAAAAAAACAACACAAAATTTATAGTAGATCTACTGTATATGAATTAAATTACTAAATTGCAATTGAAACGTACGTAATGTCCGGAGGATTTGAGCCAGATCTGGTTTTGGTTTGTCTCTCTTGATCATATATAAGATACTCCTCATCAGAAGTTTCGTCCATTCTAAGATGAATATCTCCCCAGCAGAGATCACAGCATTCTTTGCCTGTCCGCATTTCAAAATGGTTTGTGCATACAAACCACATGGAGTGTAACAAAGACCTTGGAGTGTAGTCACCTAGTGTCCTGGCTTCATGCATCTGGCCAATGATAGACTCTGTCATGGCTTTTGCAGCTCTCGGCTTATTGCCAAGTCCCTGGCCTTTCAACAGTTGCTGTTTTCTTGAAAGGACAGCTCTTGTTTTGGAAAATTCTCTGTCCTTGAATATGGCAGCATTGCTGTCACTTGCTTTTAGATATCTGTCAATAGAGCTTATAAAGCCCCGCAAAGTTGTAGGCTCATATTCCCTGCCATCTTTCTTGGTAACACCCAAGATAAATTCACACAGTAATGAATTAAGCTGATATGAGGGAATGTATTCTGGTTTTCTCATTTCATTTTTTGACATCAGAAAAGAGAAGAATAACTTCATGTCACTCTCTGTCTTCTTTTGGGTATTTTTATTTTCATTTTCTTTAAGAAACTGGTCAGCATCTACTTGTCTTAAGTTCCTGTCTGCAACCTGAAAGTCTCCATATTCCTCCTGGTCAAAGAAATTTGTGAAAATGTCATTCAAGACCTCTGGATCCAGTTCTTCTACAGACATCTTGATTGTATAATAAAGCAGACGTCAGATTTGACAGGTGTTGTTGTTGTTACAAACATGTAAACAAAGGGTAGCTACTACAACCAACCTGTCACCTCATGTATATACATGTACATAGAGAGGTGTCCAAGTGGGGGAAGAAAGTAGTCCGGCACAGTGAAAATTATATTTTGATAAATTTCACTGTGGGTTTACCAGGATATAAACTACCATTATATTTCAGTAAACCTCTGAAAAGCATGAAATAAATATCTAAAACAATAGTTTTGGTAGGGTACTGTGGCATTCAACATGTTACATTAACCCGTATACCAAATTGTCATAATGACTAAAAGGAATATAGAGGCCATAGGTCATGTGCAAACTGCTACCATGAAGTTAACAACTTTTGAAGAAGTTTACACAGGCTACAAGCTCTGGTAAAACATTAATATTTATGTTCAGCCGATACTTTTATGTACTTTAAACTATACCCTTTACTGGATTTGTAACCTTAAAGACACTGATTCTGGTATGCCAGATATGTGGCCTATGGGGATGATAAGGTCTGCGTATTGGTGGTAAGAGCCAATTTACAAGACTGGACCATTGATAGACTTGCTTCTGTTCATCATATTTAGCTACTGTAGTACATAAATTGCAAGTGATATTTCTCACCTTTATATCAAACCAGTTCTCACCTTTATAACGAGTTTAGAAATCCTGATTAAATTAGGGCTACACAAACAAAGTGATAAGATGCAAAAGTGTATTTTATTATTATATTTTTTTTTTTGATAAATCAAGATATTTTTATAATTACATATCATTGCTGGATTTTTCATTGCAAATAAAAGAAAATGCATCCAGGAACCTAGCTTTTATAAATAATGTATTATGTGTATTTGAACAATGATATCTCTTTATTCCTGGATTTTATTGTAAATAAAAGAAACTGTATTTAGGCTACACAATGGGAATTATATATTCCCAAATTAGATTTCTTTTATTATAATCAGAATTATCTGAAATTAATGAAGTTTTCTTATAAGTCAGTTCAAATAACACATTTCACATTCCATACTGTGTTATTAGAAAGGTCTCCAGCCAAACACTCTGTTCACCCATCGTGCCCATATATTGTTCCTTCTATCTATATTTCTTCTCTTTATTAAAAGTGCAAATGAACGCTTCTTTAATTTCTACTAAAATCAAGCAATAACCAATATATATCTGGTTTTATTTTGTTACTTATCATAATAATTGAATAATACGTTTGCCCTAGACTGTTTAACAACTTCCACTTACAAGATGCCAGGTCTTCGTTGAAACAATAGCTTCATTTGGTTCGCAAAAAACCAACACATTTATAGTAGCTAAAAGTGCACATTTTTCTTCGTTGCCCAGTTGGTGAATATTTTTAAAAAGTAGCTACTCGGTTTGTGTGCTTGTCGATGCGTGATGGTTTATGAAATACGACTGTGGTCAATCTGACTAAAGTACATCTTCTATTACGCTACGCACAGGATCTGAGAACGACCTATTCATAGCCTCGTTCTGACGACCCTTTCACTAGCCAATCAGACCTTAACTTACAACATTTTGCGAATCTACCTGTAGCCTTGACTTTTGATAGTGTCAGATAGCCGGTTAGCTCAGTCGGTAGGCCACTTGCTTAGTAAGCAATGGGTCACGGGTTCGAGCCCTGAAATGACTGCACAATTTTCTTACTCTTTGACATTCGAACAAGTCGTCTGATTGGTTAAAATCAAAATAGCAATACTGGAAATCCAAAATATACAGAAGACGTATGTGAATGGGTCGTTTTCAGATCTTCGTTTAGAAGATCAAGTACTTAAGTCAGATTGCGACTGTGGTTATCATCTTTTTCACAAACCAATCTATTCAGTACACGGATATAAAACATGAACTGGATATTTCATTGAAGAAACAAAACAATCATGTTAAAAATGAATGAGTTTGATTTTAAGGCAAACCAGCATAAAAAGGGCATACATCGCCGAGAAAAAGTTAAATTGATAACGTTTATTGTTAAATATATCTAAAACAATTAAAGTAAAAACGTTTTTACGTAATAATATAGTGTTAAAATACCAGTTTAAACATAATAGTCGCAAAAGCAGTGAAAGAAAATCATATAAGTTACAAGTTTTATGATAAATGCCTACCTGTGTCAAAAAAATGTATTTTTCTTTCGACAGAGATTTGCTCAAACAACTCAGTTAATGATTGAACATAAAAGTATGTATTCCGCTGTGGAGCAAAGTTAACACAGCCGATCAAAATATGTGTAATAATAAGCGCTGTTTGACATGTTACACATTCAGGTTGATCTTTAAGAATGAGTAAAACGGGTATGACCTATTCGACAACGAGAAAGAATAACATCCTCCATGCAAACAGATCTTATCCCTTGGTGCCATTCACCTAATTTAAAAAGTAGGTTTTTATATCGTGAAGTTTATTGAACGAAGCATTGCGTCGTAATTATTGACATTTGGCTAAAATGTATTTGTTTATATTTGTCCTACAATCAGTATACGATAATTTCAAAATAGATTGTGGTAATAAAAGGGATTTCTTCGCTGCGGAATCAACGTCTTCATTTCCATAAATACCAACATGACTAGGAATCTAACAAAATATGATGGACGTTTTGAAAGGTAGTTCATGAACCCTGAAAAGAATATGAGTCAAAAAAGATAATATAGTTTAGGGTCCATGACTGTGTATCCGGAAGTTAATTTTCTTTTATAAAATTAAATTCAAAGTCAGTTTCCTTCATAGAAGTGTTTATGTGAAATCCTAAAGGTTCGATTTGTTTTTCTTTTCTTTCATATGAACCGAAGTACTAAGTTTAAATATTATTTTATGAGCAGGATTTGATTAGTTTGCAGCCACTCTTAAAGCATATTGCAATGACAGTTTTTCACGTCGGAGTAAAGAGAGGGTCCATTAGCTTCAACATACAAGCGTTCAACAGGCGATGTTCTTAATGCGAAATGAGCAATGCATAGACCTTGATTGTGGATAGTATCTAACATTTGTTGATAAGATTTTCTAGCTGAAATCTCAACAAAACAACCGTAATCTAGCTTGGATTTAATCTATAAAGTCTCAACAAAGACTTCGGATCGGCTTCACAATCAGTATTTGAAATTACCTTCAAAAGACACAAATATTTCAAACATTTGGCTTACAGGTATTTTATATCTGGTATAAAAGAAAACTTTTCATCACAGATAACACCAAGAAATTTTGCATCGTCAACAAAGGGTATTTTTGTTCCATCTAGAAAATGCTCAGGGTCACAATGCTGTTTCCGTAATTGACAAAAGTGGAGACACTGAGTTTTCGATTTGGAAAATTTAAAACCTTTTTTTTCCATGGCCGAAGTTAAAACTTTATTCAAACACAGTTGTAATTGACGTTCAATTATACGCATGTTTTTTTAATGATAACATATCAAAAAGTTATCCACATATGATGAACAATTTTTTCCAAGGTGGTAACAAACATTTCACAATATTATTAGTGTTGATGCTAAAAGGTGTAGCAGATTAAACAGAACCTTGTCGAACAACCAAATTGCGATGAGATAAAAATTGTAATAAAAATGTTGGAAGACGACCTTTAAACCCACGTCGTCAAGATCACTCACAATACCATACAAATGTAGTGTTATAGACGCAAACGAATAAAATTGTCAATTCGAAAAGATGATAAGCTGTGCTGTGCTGCTTGCGAAAGCCGTTTTGAAAGTTCGTTATTAGGCCTTGATATTCAAGATACCATATGTTTCATTATAATAAGTATATTTAGCCAAAAACTCCATTGGACATCAGCTTTATAGCTTTCATGGGCCATCCTAGGTTACTTCACACTGATATAATATATACATATTGCTTCCAATTTTAACTCTCTCATTCTAATTAACATTAGTTTCCATAATATAAAGGTACACATAGTATATATAAGCCTAGTTGTGATAAAAATTTCACTGTGAACTTAGTTAACTAAATAATATGTTTTTCACTTATGTGAAACTACCACATTTCAGTTACCAAAGTACTGCGTATTTTACTTTTAAGGTTTGTGTAAATTGTTATAATTTGTGATAAATGTCATTTGTAACTTATAGATATATATGTGTGTGTGTTTGTGTTTTAACGTGAATAAACATCTGTCTGTCTGTCTGTCTGTCAGTCTGTCGGTCTGTCGCTTTTTTTATTACATATGTCACCAACAACGTTTTTACATTTGTAACAACTCGGTTTTACATTTGTAGAAAGTTTTTACATATACGGTAAAATTATTTTACGTTTGTTACCATTTTTACATATGTGACCATTTTACATTTGGGGCTCCTACAAGTGACACTGCCTATAGGCCAAAGCCTTTTTATTGTGTTAACGTCTTTGTGTCATCTACCCCGGACCCTTCTCCATGATCATGAAACAATTTCAACGGACCATCTACTCTAACAATTATTGTATGAAATAAGTTGACTATACATGTATGTCTTAAAGTTATGCAGTTACTATCTTAACTGACTGACAGATATATGGACCAACAAATGTACCAAAACAAGGGGCGAATAACTTTGTTCTGATTAAGAAAAGTGATATTAACATTAACTTCATTTAGTGCATGTGCCTTGATAATAATTAATAATAATAATAATATCATAAATTGTTAAAACATACCTTGCATATTCTTCAATTTTTTATCAACTATTTTCATTCTTTTATTTGGTTTCCCTGAAAATAAATATTGCATACTGTTTAATTTTCATTCAAAATACGCAACTAGATTCGGTTGATTTGAATAACACGTTGAACACTCAAATGTCTTCCAGCAAAACTGTTCAAAATGCTATTCGTACCGATCAATTGAAAAGATTTGTGGTTGCATAAACTTCATGGTACTAGTATATTTTTCAAGAGTGGAGTGATTTTCCTAATTCTTTATAGTACTGAAAGTTCAATAACATAGTTGTCAACAAAGCTTAACTGTAAAGTGTACCACATTATCTGTTTTCAAAGTGTTGACTGTCAAATTTTTTCAACATTTAAGGTTTCATCAAACTTTCCTTCTTAGTATCTTACGCTCATTCAAGCTTTTTCATAAGACCCTCTGTTGATGTCTTATGTGATGCACTATGAGGTATTACCTGTTGGTCCTGGTTTAGCCATGCAGGCATTTTGTAGAATGTTTGCACTCTCGCTGGCCTTTGCTTTGGATTCTTTAGTGTCTTCTGATATTTCTATAATTTTCACTTTCATTTCTGCCATTTCAGTCGAATTTTGTGTATTGTTTTCCATAAACCATAAACACAGAGTGTTACCAAGGTCTGGCATGTTTGAGATCTTGGCTGTTTCAATCTTCTCTTTCATAACATTCTCATAATTAGTTCCATTTACAACTTTAGCCAAAGTTAAAGTTGATATTTCCAAGCGATCCCAGTTCTTCTGAAACATTGAAACAATGCTTGAAGTTTTTGATACATGTTGTAGACTATTTCTTACATCTCGAATATCTCTGATGAAAAATTGGACATGGTTCGGAATGTATGATGGAAATAGTTCAAGAATTAAAACAGCTAACAAGGTAATGTCCCATTGCGACTCATCAGCTGGTCCAGATTTTGGATACAGAAGATCATACTCGTCATCTCGCAGCTTACGTCTGCTCTTCAATGATAATATGTCTGGTTTTCTAAATGCAAGGTAAGCACCCAGTGATGTATATGGTACGCCAGGTTTTGTATCGGACTTGGCATTTTGTAAAAACAATTCTCTAAGAGGTTCTGGACACATGTTTTTCAGGAAACTAACAAGGCGATAGTATTTGTCAGCCATTTTCCCATCATTTCTTGAATCTTAATTGATGAAAAAGTCTGAAACTGTAAATTAATGTTCAATTTTATTTTTAAAACAATGCCTTTTCAAATCTAAATAAAGCTTATAAAAATGCCAAAATTCAAAATATATGACCGTCATAGTATTGTGATCCCACTATTAAAAAGTGGTGGTGGTTGTGTATGTGTGGGGGTGGGGGTTATGGTTCTTATTATCAATGGAAAGATTAAAATGTTAGACTTGTCAAAAAGTTACCGTTTGTAAGTAACAAAGCTTCTATTTGTCACACCCTAAAAAAACTTCAACGACTTTGGAAACCTAAATGCGTCTGTTGGTTTTGACGGACTTTTATGGACAAAGTGGCACTGCCGCTACGAGGAAAAAATGGAGATCATACAATTTTGAAAGTCCTTTAAATAAGAATTTTATTGGATTGCAGGTGTGTTTACCGTAATTTCAATTTTAATTACGTTAACATTACAGTTTTATTGTAGGTAGAATCAAATAAAAACATAAATTGCAATCAATTAATTGAGGATTATGCAAGCTGTATTGTATGAAAATATAAAGTAAACAAAAGTTTGTATTTATTTATTTATTTATTTATATATTTGGGTTTTACGGCGCGCCAACAGAGTATAGGTTATATGGCGCCAAACAGGACTACAAATTTTAGTTCCACATCTCATTTACATCGAAATAAAAACATGGTGTATGGAATCAAAATTTGCGTACCTGCTGGAATCACAGAGTTACTGCAAAACCAAGTGTTAAGACCCTGTTAGTCGCCTCTTACGATCATGCAAGGTTAAGGCAGTGGGTCCAATTCTTTTCATACACAGATCGTCCCAGAACCACATGGGGCCAAAAAGTTTGTAATATTGCATGTCATGTAAAAATTTCAACAAATATGTTTTATCTTGTCAAATTATTTAGAAACTATTTTAGAAAAAAACCTACTATATAAAAGATATTTGTTTGTTTCAGTGTAAGATTGAAATATTTTTTCACGAGTGAACACCAGATGCAAATTTTCACGCGTGGCATAGCTACGAGCAAAAATGTCAGATATGGTGTTCATGAGTGAAAGATATTTAAATGTGATCTTTCATGCAAAACATCAAATTTTCTTTTAACTTCATGTTTTGACTAAATTTACCCATTTTATAATATTTTTTATTAGTGATTTTCTTTTTCACTGTGAAAATACCAAATATATTTCACTCTCATAAGTCAATAATTCACTAAAAATGTAATAACAAGTTATATATAATATTAGGTAATGAGACAAGAAAATATATTAGTATACTTGTCAAGAAGTGAGAATTATGGTCAGCTTTTAACGAGAATTTTCAAGCATTCTCTCCCTTAATTATTGACTGTGTCAAAGCAATTCGCTTCATATTAGATTGTTCCCCTTACATTGGCTAAAGTCGTGTCATTCATGTTTCAAGTCAAGAATTCTTTGTAAAATTTAGCTTTGGGTTATACATGGAAATTAAGGTCACATGTTACTCCATAGAAAGCTGCTAAACATGTAGCCAGTTTTTATAAATCATGTTGTTTATAGATTCATATAGAAATATTATTCTTGTAAAGATATGAAACATTTCTGTAAAAAAACAATTATGTTAGATTATGATATTGCGAAATTTGCGTTGTCATTTAACAGAAATTGAAAACAATAAATCATTGCTTTTCTTTTCTTTTGAAACTTTGAATGTCGCTAAACATTGAAATCCAAGAATGATTTCATAAACGAGCTTTCCCACAAAAACATATATAATAGTTTTCCCGCGAGAAAAACGAAACTTGTGTGGAGATACATGTATTCCGATTTTGTTTGAATGTTCTTGTCCATATAACGGTACTTTTGTTTAACTTTCATGCCTAGAAGTTTACTGTTTAAAACATAATAGAATAAAGTAATAAACTAAACAATACTGTATTTTGCAGGCATTGACAAAAAACACACAAAAAAAACCCCAAAAAAACAAAACAATAATGATAAAAATAAAAAAAAAATGAAAAGAAAAAGATAAAAAACGAGCAGTTTAACAAACTTAGAAAAGATACAAGTTGGTAGAACACGCACACATGTTATTTTAACTGGCCTTGATCCTGGGTTTTCCATAGAAATCAAGGAAACAAGGAATCTATTAATTATGAATCAAGTTTATGATTTTTCTTATCAGCATTGGTGTAGGTGTATCACTGAGATCAGAACTCATCTTTCTTTGAGTCGGCTAAACGCTGAAAGCGTTTGACGAGCCCTTGCTATCGCTCGATTTCTCATTCTCATTAAATGGCCTCACAACACAGCGAATTGATGTAGTTCCATTAGATTGTCTCTAATTTCAAAGAGTTCATTGATCGCATGAAGTTCAGTTATGTCAATCCCATCTGCTATGACCAATATACGATATAATCTGTCAAAATTATGAAGTGTAATTGTACTCGAATAAAGCCACGTATTATCTTCCGCGGTAACTCATTAAGCATAAACACGAATAACGATTCTCCGGAATTTTGTAACACATTTGCGCATATGATTATGGTTACTAATTTTATGCCCTTTTGTCACAGAATAGCAAATAAGATGTTCACAAATTCAAATAAAAACTGCATTTTAACTTATTAGCCATATTATTCATTTGTTACCCTGTCCGTTTCAAAAAAATAATCCTAAAAATCATTGCGCAAATAACAAATTTGCGTAACATCCAGCGAAAGACAAAATATAGTTCCAGAACATACTGCTAGTATTTTATTGAGTCGGGTACCTCTGAAAGCATTCGAATGTCTCTTATCAAAGAGTTTACCACATCGATGAAATTAAATTATGACAGCTTCATTTTAAATAACCCGAATAAGATATGTGCAGTACGTAAATTCTTCTGCGAGACTTAGTGGATGAATCCTAATTACATTCTGGGCACTTGTCGGCGAACACACGTGACCTGTCTACGACTTTGCGTTTGAAAATACGGTTTTCGGTTTACCGAAAAAATACTACGAAGATCGGCTAGATCAATATGATGCAAAATCGCGAGTGGTGAAAGTGCAAACGTCCACATACAACATCGTTCTAAATCGTAACCTTTCTGGAATTTCGACTGGTTCGGATAATTTGCTTACGATTCAGGTCGCAAAAAATGAAACCGTCACCCATTCTGCGTTTCATGATGACACATGGGTTGAATTTTGCAGTCAGTAAGCAGATAAATTATCGGGAGAACAAATTCTTACTGGTTTGTTTAATTACTACTGCTTTTAAAAATTATTTTATTTCTTATTTTTCGAGAATTAAACAAACGATGAAACATTGAATTGTAGCTTTTGAAATCGAAAATAGATCGTCTATGTTAGACTGCTTTGACGAAACGAAACAATTTTCAACTCAACTCAATTTTTTTATGAAATGATTTAAGTAAGAGAGTTCACCCTAAACTTCAATGTCAGGTACTGCCAATTGTTGCTAAACTGTCTTCGTATCATCACAATTTGTAAAACATATTGTTGAAACTGGAGATTTTGGCAGTATTTAGAAAAGTGTAATTGTATCCGGATATAATATTTTAGATAAATATCGAGCTGTGTTATGGAATTTCAACATTCAAGTAACAGACATGATAGATATTATTGTAACAGAAATGATTCTAGAATTTATTTATATAACACTTACATAGAATCTATATGATAATATCAGAGTTATATTCTAGTCCTGAGGCATGACCTGAACGTAAAAATATGAAGTGACAGTCATTCATACTTTGGATATTGTAATACTAAAAAGAATCTAGTTAATATTTAGAAACTGAAACATATAATTTTCAGTTAGAAAACGCACCAAAGGCTGTATCAAGGGTCTACATTTTCAAAATTTTCTTGTGGTGATACCCCAAACCCTACTTGCAGGAGGGGGTATCCTCCCACACCCTCCACTCATATTACCACTTTACAGTTTTATAAATTTGCCCTTTTACCAGCTGCCACAGTGCCCATTTCAAACTCTGACTGCAATTCAAAGCGGGAAGGAACACCCCTTCCCACACCCAGCCTGCTACCGACCACGTAAAAATGGCACAATCATTTTTCAGCCCAGTCTGGGCCTGTCTGTCTACATGAATCAAAATGGATGATTGAAAGTGCATGGACTTGGGGACTACTGACATGGTTTTGAAGGGGTTAACAGGTCTGAAATAGAATAAATGATGGAGTTAACTAAAAAAAAAAAACTGCATTTATTAATATCGGTTATCTTTTCCCAAATTGGTAGCTAGTCCGAGTAACTTCCCTTAGTTTCGAATGCGCAATTTTCCTGTCAGTGTAAACATTCATGACACTATATATTGACACTCTGCAACATTTCTTATCATATCTTTAAACGCAAAAGTAAGTATACTTTAAATTCACATCACTTATAATATGACTGAACAATACCTTATGTATGACACGATTACCGCCAGGCCCTTCATCTGTAAAATATCTGAACTGTTATTTTGTCCATCCGTTTACAAATTGTATGTGACAATCTCCGCTATAAAATTTCAATATATAAATTGTCATATTCAATTTTTATCATATGCGAATATATACCAGCCGATAATTGCCTGATTTGGTAATGACAGAGGCAAATGTTTACTGGAAATATATATATAGTCATGGGCAGTATCTTAGTGTCAGCTGTCAAATTGTTGTTTGTACTTTTAACATTTTTATTTTTGCGAATTAATCTTCAATTTCAGAGAAATATACTGGGTTTAAATACTTGTATAATGTCAATCAAAGTTTTACTAGGTATCGATTGAATTTCGATTTCATTGATATTTACTGTAACAAAATCTCTGTTCAGTTGGGAAAAATAACTAAAAACAAACTGAAACTGGTAGACTATACTACCAGTACATTAATCATTAGCCGACTCTCAGGCCCTTCAGGCCTTTAATTTAAAAATTAGCTCTGATTCACCCTGTCTACTTATCTATAGTGTCTAAGTTACTTAATTAATCATCTATAATCAATGATATACATAAATCAAATATGCCATTTAGACATGACATTGTGTTTGTACATACTATCATAAAATCAAATTTATCTGTGTAAACTAAAGTTTTCAGCTGTAAAGGTGGCTAATTTGCATGCTTTCCACGAACAAACCGTGACAAAAAATGTAGGTCGTACTAAAGCGATAATCCAACCGTGCAAACTCAAGGAAAGCATGCTATTATAAATATTTTGGTTGTTTTGTTTTCAAGCTTGGGTTTCATTTCTAAAATAGACATGATATTACGCGTCTGTTAATTTCAACCTTTCTTTGCAAAGCGTGGAAACCATGCTGTGTCTTTTGTTTAAATAAATTTACACAACTCTTCTATTGTTCTCTGCGGGTTAATAACCAAAATGAATACCTACATACCATACCAACGCACGTGCACATGTATCATACCATACCTGCGCTCGTGCACAGGTATCATACCATACCTGAGCACGTGAAAAGAATGTTAAATGAGTTCAAACTGTCATGTTTACTTAATACCATGTTATTGTCCGTAAGTATTGACCTGACACTCAAGAATATTCCGAATGTTTTCCGTAAATTAATTCTCGGTGTCTGAAGTTAAATAGCGATATAAATATTGTGTATATAAACTGTATTTTTGGTTCAACTCCTGCGTACGGACCATTTCCCCCAAAATTTTATCGGTAGAAATATTGCCATACTTATCTGAGCAAACCTTATGGTCTATAAACGTTATGGAAAATGTTGAATAAAACATATTTAAAAGTATCTTAGTTCGATAAAAGGACAAAGTATTTCTCACCAGCGTTTCCTGAAAATGAATACTACGTCTACAAGAGAAAACAATCAGATTTCGTAAAATATATTACGCAGATATTGTAAGAGTAAAAGAAAACATCGATAACAACATTACATTGAATTAAAAAAAAATGGTCTGAGGTGATTTTGAACTCGTGGTATCGTGCGTGGCATTCAGACAGCTACCACTATGCCACCGTGCCATTGGTTATTTATATTGGTTATTTTAGGATGCAAACATTTCTTAAAATAATGGAAAACCCGAAAATACTGGCGAAGACTAATGAGTGTCAGGTCAATACTTACGGGCAATAGACAATACCTGCGTCAAGTAGCATTTACAAATGTATACTTATTTTTTAAAGTATTGTATATTTTGACCTTTGAATTACGATCGTCATGTTTTCATCTACAAGATATATTCACGGCTCAGTACTTAACAGGGAGGAGTAGAAGAAGAAGATAATCATTTTAATTATTATTGTTAGATGATGATGATGATGATGACGACGACCACCACCACGACCATGACGAAACCATAAATACAGAGCCCGAAACTAAGTTTATCGTGAAAAATGTTTTATAAACATGCAACCAAAGTTAGTAACCTACACGTACACATTCTCTCCCCCACTCCACCAGCATTCAAGGAGAGCCTAACTTGCAAATTACACTATTTCATAAGAAAACTATCCTTTGACAGTTTCTCTCCTGTCGTCGAATATTTAAATATTCCAAAATTTTAGCTTTCAATTGGAAAAACTGTAATTTATGTTGATTTGTATTGTTCTCATAAACAGTTTGGTGAAAAATCAAAGCTCTGTTCTATTCTGTTCTGTCCATTGTTTTCTAAATTTTTTTTAACTATTAGACAATTATAAACGTTATTATTTCAAAAGACTATATTGAGTCGTACGTCAGTTGTTGGTATATGCAGTTCCGTTAATTGTTAAATCGTTAAAGTTACATCTGAACTTTAAGAAATCCACAAGTTTTTTATTTCTTGATTTTTTTTTAAGTTAAATGGAAGCAAGAAGCCTTTACCATATTACCATTATACATATACTGTTGTATTGTTTATAAAGTCACGAATACATATATATGTGATAATAAATTGTCATGCTTTGGAAAATATAATTTATTTGCCTCTAAAGTAAAAGAAATTGAATAATTTAGTGATTATCTCTATATGTTCAATATAAGTGATGGTGATACTTTTTAAACACAACTGGAAGCAAGAAGATGTTAAGTTAGAATAAATATTTTTACATCAGATTGAAGAGAAGAAATTGATGTATACTGTCATATCTGGTAAACTATTCACAAACCAAAACACATATTTGAAATAAATCATTGGAAATAAATGTCTTATAATCTATTGCTCAAAGTAATATCATCAGGGAAACCAATATTGATTATCGGATAATTTTCAAGGGGGACAAGCTGGGGATGGTCCGTAAATGTTACCTTAATATTTCGAAAATATTCGAAAAAGAAATCAGAAACACTGTTACCAACCTATTGATGATTATTTAGCTGAAAGGTATTACTCTGGAATCTAATTAGAAAGAACTTTTTGAAACATACATTGCACATTTTATTTTGAATAGATGTAACAAAGCTGCATTTAGACATGTATAGTCAAGTAAAATGGTGTAAAAATACTTCAGAAAATGGGAAAAGCACAAAACTTAGTACATAACTACTTTAGGGCAAAACACTAAAAACGAGCATGAGACCCACTCCAAAAAAAATCCAATGTGGCCGAAAAATCCAAGATGGCCGCCATGCATGTATATATTTTCAGATAGACCCACTCCAAAAAAATCCAATGTGGCTGAAAAATCCAAGATGGCCGCCATGCATGTATATATTTTCAGAAATACCTAATATTATCTATAAAACTTCTATAGACACTTACAGTCATCAGTATAATTAGCTGAAAACACTCGTTCGAATACATTCAAAATTATCATATTAACAAAAATACCGCTCTTCCAACAAAAATGAAAAAAGTTGTCTCCCTTGGATAAAATTTTTTATTAAGCAGAAGAAAAGTCAGAATGCATTTATGTGAGTCAAAATTAAGTATATAATGGTAACTGGAATATCAAGAATGTTTAAAATGGCCACAGTCCTGTGCAGAACTTTACAGCAGTTGTAAGTTATTATAAATACATCCGAACTTTGTTAACTGGAACCCGTCAGGACCGACAAAATGTATTCGAGTTATCGGTAGTTTGAGTGATCGAAGAATATAATATAAAGGAATTTGGTTGGGACCTGACGATAGGTTCAAGTGAGGGATGGTGTTTGAATTATCAGAGTTTGAGCGAACGAAGTTTGTCTGTAGTGTGTATTAGTGAATAAATGACATGTGTTTCACTTTTTCATTAGTTTTCGCGACTCAGAATTTGTTAGTGTTGCTTTATTCATTTCAATTTATTTACACTAAGATAACTAATGACACTAAGTAAAACTATATAATTCATTAACTATGTTAGTGCGATAGACCATGGGAACATCCCTGGCCTGTCAGACCATCATGATTTCTTTGGGAAAAAGTCATTGCCGGTTGATCGGCGTAATCAAATATACATTTGCATGTTCTTGTAATGTTCTGTTTTTGTCAAATTGTAGCACATTGTGCCATAACAATAGTTTCATAGTTTAATGTCATAAGCATATGATGTACAGTCACTAATTTATTTATAATGCCCT
>NW_026459327.1:0-20221 GCF_021730395.1 Mercenaria mercenaria | reverse complement strand
AAAATGTTTACCTTGAAGATATCTAGGGTCAAGTTCGAAACTGGGTCACGTGGGGTTAAAAAACTAGGTCAGTAGATCTAAAAATAGAAAACCTTGTGACCTCTCTAGAGGCCATTTTTTTCATGAGATCTTCATGAATATTGGTCAGAATGTTAATCTTGATGATATCTAAGTCGATTCAAAACTGGGTCACGTGGGGTCAAAAACTAGGTCAGTAGGTCTAAAAATAGAAAAACTTGTGACCTCTCTAGAGGCCTTTAGTTTCTCAATGGATCTTCATGAAAATTGGTGAGAATGTTCGCTTGATGATATCTAGGTCAGGTTCGTAACTGGGTCATGTGCGGTCAAAAACTAGGTCAGTAGGTCGAAAAATAGAAAAACCTTGTGACCTCTTTTAGAGGCCATATTTTTCATGAGATCTTCATGAAAAATAGGTGAGAATGTTCCCTTTGTTATTCTAGGTAAATTTTTTAAGTGGGTCAGTGCCTTCAAAAACTGGTCATTAGGTCAATTAATAAAAAAACCTTGTGACCTCTTTTGAGGCCATGTTTTTCAATGGATTTATGAAAATTGGTCAGAATTTTTTATCTTGTGATTTTCTAGGTCACATGTGCTCAAAAAACGGTCACTAGTCAATAAAAGAATACGATGTATACTCAGTTGAACACTGGGTCTGTGGAGATAGGTGAGCGATTCAGGACCATCATGGTCCTCTTGTTTGAAAAAAATGATGGTTTTGTCATCACTTTTGGGGGTTGTCGGCGTCGGCGTCGGCCCTCTGCGTCGGCGTTGCTGGTTAAGTTTTATGTTTAGGTCAGCTTTTCTCCTAAACTATCAAAGCATTGCTTTGAAAATTGGAATACTTTTTCACCATCATAAGCAGACCTGTCATCAAGAAACATAAAATCCTCTTGTTTGCAAGATTTATGGCCCCCCTTTTTTACTTAGAAATATCAGATTTCTGGTTAAGTTTTTATTTTAGGTCAACTTTTCTCCTAAAAATTTTCAAAGCTATTGCTTTGAAACTTGGATTTTGTTCCCATTTATAACGGACCCTGTTATAGCAAGAAACATAACTCAATCTTGCTTTTTGCAAGATTTATGGCCCCTTTTGTACTTAGAAAAAATCAGGGTTTTCTTGGTTTAAGTTTTATGTTTAGGTCAGCTTTTCTCCAAAAACTATCAAAGCTTATTGCTTTGAAACTTGGAATACTTTGTTCACCATCATAAGCAGACCCTGTACATCAAGAAAACATAACTCCATCTTGCTTTTTGCAAAAATTTATGGCCCCTTTTGTATTAGAAAATATCAGATTTCTTGGTTTAAAGTTTTATGTTTAGGTCAACTTTTCTCCTAAACTTCAAAGCTATTGCTTTGAATTGGAAATACTGTTCACCATCATAAGCAGACCCTGTACATCAAGAAACAAAAACTCCATCTTGCTTTTTGCAAGATTTATTGCCCTTTTGGACTTAGAAACTCGTTTTTTTGGTTAAGTTTTATGTTTAGGTCAGCTTTTATCCTAAACTATCAAAGCTATTGCTTTAAAAACTTGCAACTTTGTTCCCATCATAAGTTGACCCTGTACAGCAAGAAACATAACTCCATCTGCTTTTTGCAAGATTTATGGCCCTTTTTGGACTTAGAAAAATTCATTTTTTTTGGTTAAATTTATTATTTTTAAAGTCAACTTTTTCATAAACTATCAAAGCTATTGCTTTAAAACTTGCAACAGTTTTTCACATCATAAGTGGACACTGTACATCAAGAAACATAACTCTATCCTGCTTTTTGCAAGGTGATGGCCTTTTTAGACTTAGAAAATCATGGGTAGGACAATATTTCTATTATACAAAAAAAATCAGATGAGCGTCAGCACCCGCAAGGCGGTGCTCTTGTTGTTGAATGGTTTAACGTATAAAGAGATGTAGAGGTTTATCCGATAATTAAATCTCGAAGGCAGCGTACCTTACTACTTTGCGCGAATCAGTACTTACTTTACAATATTAAGTACAAAAATTCTCGACACCGTTATTTTGACCGGTAGTTAAGTTGCGCCATCAATGACGCGTTCAGAATTATTTTGAGGGTCATTTTGAAAATCAGTGTGCTAAAATGCACAAAATTGTGCGTCAAGGAAAACCCTGTGGTCTGCACTGTTCACTATTCATTCAGTAAATTTTCAGTGAACACCCGTTCGAATAATGAATGGTACTGCCCAAATTGAATGAAAGACCAGTCCATTTTAGAAATGGAAGTCTTAGCCGGTAATCAGACGCCTAGCCTGCGTTTTAGTCATCCAGTTACCAGACGGCTAAGACTTCCATTTCTAAAATTGACTGGTCTATCATTCAATTTGGACAGTACCATCCTCAGGGGATTTTCTAGCCATCCAGTAATAGATTTCCTAATGAATAAGTAATGATACCTGTTATTATGTCTCCCCCCCTCTCGGGGAGACATATTGTTTTTGCCCTGTCCATCCGTCCGCCCGTCCGTCCGTCCATACGTCACACTTCATTTCCGAGCAATAACTGGAGAAACATTTGACCTAGACACTTCAAACTTGATAGGGTTGTAGGGCTGCTGGAGTAGACGACCTCTATTGTTTTTGGGGTCACTCTATCAAAGGTCAAGGTCACAGGGGCCTGAACATTGAAAGCCATTTCCGATCAATAACTAGAGAACCACTTGACCCAGAATGTTGAAACTTAATAGGATGATTGGTCATGAAGAGTAGATGACCCCTATTGATTTTGGGGTCACTCCATCAAAGGTCAAGGTCACAGGGGCCTGAACATTGAAAACCATTTCCGATCAATAACTAGAGAACCACTTGACCCAGAATGTTGAAAATTCATTTGGATGTTTTTTCAAAGAAGAGTTTGGGTGCCCCTATTGTTTTTTGGGTCACCCCCATCAAAGGTCAAGGTCACAGGGGCCTGAACATTGAAAACCATTTCGATCAATAACTAGAGAACCACTTGACCCAGAATGTTGAAACTTGAAAACATTTCCGATCAATAATAGAGAACCACTTGACCCAGAATGTTGAACTTCATAGGATGATTGGTCATGTAGAGTAGATGACCCTTATTGTTTTTGGGGTCACTCTGTTAAAGGTCAAGGTCACAGGGGCCTGAACATTAAAAACCATTTCCAATCAATAACTTGAGTATCACTTGACCCGAATGTTGAAACATCATAGGATGATTGTACATGCAAAGTAGATGACCCTATCAATTTTGGGGTTTATTGTTAAGGTCAAAGGGCACAGGGGCCTGAACATTGAAAAACATTTCGGTCAGTAACTTGGGGAACAACTTGACCCATACTGTTGAAACTTAATAGGATGATTGGGGCATGCAAGTAGATGGACCTCTATCGATTTTGGGATCACTCTGTCAAAAGGTCAAGGTCACAGGGGCCTGGAACATGGAAAACCGTTTTCCCGATCAATAACTTGAGAAAACCCCTTGACCCAGAAAGTTAAACTTTATAGGATAATTGTACATGAAGAGTAAATGACCCCAAAAATTTTTGGGGGACTCTATTAAAGGTCAAGGTCACAGGGGCCTGAACATGGAAAACAATTTCCCAGTCAGTAAACTTGAAACCACTCAACCCAGAATGTTTTAAACTTCATAGGATGATTGCTCATGCAGAGTAGATGACCCCCATTGATTTTGGGGTCATCCGTTAAAGGTCAAGGTCACAGGGGCCTGAACATTGATAACATTTTGATCAGTAACTTGAGAACCTCTTGATCCAGAATGTTGAAACTTCATAGGATAATTTAACATGCAGATTAGATGACCCCTATTGTTTTTGGGTCAGTCTATTAAAGGTCAAGGTCACAGGGGGCCCGCTCATGTGAAATCATTTCCGGAAAACAACTTGAGAACCACTAGACCTAGAGTGTTGAAACTTAATAGGATGATTGGACATGCAGAGTAGATGACCCCTATTTATTTTGGGGTCACATGATCAAAGGTCAAGGTCACAGGAGCCTGAACAGTGACTTGAGAACCACTAGGCCAAGAGTGTTGAAACTTAGCGGGATGACTGGACATGCCAAGTAGATGATCCCTATTGCAGCCAACCATCAGTGTCTCTTTGACTTTCGCTCCTGATTCCTACTGACTTCTTGCCTATACCACTTTGCATTGGGGGAGACATGCGCTTTTTTGCAAAAGCATCTTCTAGTTTACTAAAGATATCGATACTTATCTGCAAACAAAATTTTGTGTGAATACTTACTAAAGATTTACTTTTAATCATCGATAAAACGAAAGTTTGCTGAAATCAGTATTGGCGAGATCACCGTGAAGTCACTCATTAAAATCTGTTCATCTAGCTGGTTAAATTTCTTCCCTTTGTTGTTCCTGTCCTTTGGGCTTAGATATTTTTTCTGAGGACCTTCTTGTTCTTAAGTGCAATGATAACAGCAAATAAAGACTTTTTTAAATGTGGCCTCAGATAAGAAATTAGTTAAAGAAGTAATAGCAAGCTAGAAGCAAGCTTTACAGTTACTGTAGTCAAAGAGCTATAAAAATAAATAGACCAGCAACTTGAAAGGCATGCAGAGCAAATCTCGCCAACATTACATGGGAACTGAATGAGATCTCGTTTTACCAGTGTATGAAACAGACAGCAGAAGGATAAAAATTTGTGTCATGGAAAACTTTCTATCAGATTGCTTGTTTGTAATGATAATGGTGTCTTTTTAATGTTGTGTCTTTTTAGCTCACCTGAGCAATGCTCAGGTGAGTTTTTCTGATCGCTCGATGTCCGGCGTCTGTCTGTCGTCTGTCCGTCAACATTTAGCTTAGAGGTGCGCGGTATTACCGGTATACCGGTAACCGTGGTACAATCTTCCCGTGGTACGATACCGCGGTACCATCGGGGAATACCGGTATTTTATCAACATTATCTCTACTTCTGCTTATTTTTAATTTACACCATGCATGATTTTCGGATTTATAGCTCTGGAATCCCCATGCTACTATTATTAGTTTCCAAAAATAACCACCCAATGGTACAATTGAACATAAATGATCGACCGCGTGATCCCTAATCAAAACCTCGAAAAACCTCCAGATTATTCCGTATAGATGGATGACGTCATGGGCGCACTTGTTTTTAAAATGATGATAGTTTAAAATATCCCGGTATGTATAATTTGCATGTATTCAAAAAGAAATAAATAGTACGGAAAAGTTTGAGTCGAAATTTATTATTTTTTGCTTGAAAACCACAATTTGATGAAGCCTCATACTATTTGTAAACATTACTGGTTTATCAAACGGGTGCATGAATCGAACTTCAAACAAGCGCGACCTATATACATGTGCACCAGTGCTTCCCTAGAGAATATATGGGTCTTCCGACGAATACACGCTGGTATAAAATACTAAGGGTCATTAATCTAACTAGTCATAAGTCAGTTAATATTCCAGTATATTTCTTTCTTTAATTCTAGTCAAGTAACTAGTCTTCGTTGTTGCTCAAAATAAATTAAGTATTTCTGAGAGTTTTTTAATATTTTTATGACCACTACCTTAGCTGTTAGTCTTACAATAAAAATGGTGGTATACCGTGGTATATACCGCGGTAATAAGGAAAAAAACGTGGTATACCGTGGTATTTTTTTCAAGGCGGTACCCAGCCCTAATTTAGCTTGTGTATGCGATAGAGGCTGTATTTTTCAACTGATCTTCATGAAATTTGGTCAGAATGATTACTTTGATGAAATCTAGGCCGAGTTCGAAAATGGGTCATCTGGGGTCAAAACCTAGGTCACTAGGTCAAATCAAAGAAAAACCTTGTGTATGCGATAGAGGCTGTATTTTTCAATTGATCTTCATGAATATTGGTCAGAATGATTGCCTTGATGAAATCTAGGCCGAATTCGAAAATGGGTCATCTCGGGTCAAAAACTAGGTCAAATCAAAGAAAAACCTTGTGTATGCGATAGAGGCTGTATTTTTCAATTGATCTTCATGAATGTTGGTCAGAATGATTGCCTTGATGAAATCTAGGCCGAGTTTGAAAATGGGTCATCTCGGGTCAAAAACTGGGTCACTAGGTTGAATCAAAGAAAAACCTTGTGTATGCGATAGAGGCTAAATTTTTCAATTGATCTTCATGAATATTGGTCAGAATGATTGCCTTGATGAAATTTATGCCAGGTTCGAAAATGGGTCATCTAGGGTCAAAAACTAGGTCACTAGGTCAAATCAAAGAAAAACCTTGTGTATGTGATAGAGGCTGTATTTTTCAATTGATCTTCATGAATATTGGTCAGAATGATTGCCTTGATGAAATCTAGGACAAGTTCGAAAATGGGTCATCTCGGGTCAAAAACTAGGTCACTAGGTCAAATCAATGAAAAACCTTGTGTATGCGATAGAGGCTGTATTTTTCAATTGATCTTCATGAATATTGGTCAGAATGATTGCCTTGATGAAATCTAGGCCAAGTTCGAAAATGGGTCATCTCGGGTCAAAAACTAGGTCACTAGGTCAAATCAGTGAAAAACCTTGTGTATGCGATAGAGGCTGTATATTTCAATTGATCTTCATGTATATTGGTGAGGATGATAACCTTGATGAAATCTAGGCCGAGTTCGAAAATGGGTCATCTTGGGTCAAAAACTAGGTCACTAGGTCAAATTAGTGAAAAACCTTGTGTATGCGATAGAGGCTGTATTTTTCCATTGATCTTCATGAATATTGGTGAGAATGATAACCTTGATGAAATCTAGGCCGAGTTCGAAAATGGGTCATCTCGGATCAAAATGTAGGTCACTATGTCAAACCAAAGAAAAACCTTGTATATGCGATAAAGGCAAAAAATTTTCAACTGATCTTCATGAAATTTTGTCTGAGTGGTTGCCTTGATGAAATCTAGGTCACGTTCCAATATGGGTAGTCTGGGATCAAAAACTAGGCCACTAGGTCAAATCAAAGAAAAACCTTGTGTATGTGATAGAGGCTGTATTTTTCAATTGGTCTTCATGAAATTTGGTCAGAATGATTGCCTTGATAAAATCTAGGTCAATTTCGAATATGGGGCTTCTGGGGTCAAAGAGTAGGTCACTAGGTGAAATCAAAGGAAAAGTTTTTATATGCGATAGAGACTATATTTTCCAACTGATCTTCCTGAAATTAAGCCAGAATGATTATCTTGATGAAATCTAGGTCATATTCGAATATGGGTCATCTAAGATCAAAAAGCAGGTCACTAGGTCAAATCAAAGAAAAACTTTGTGTATGCGATAGAGGCTGTATTTTTCAACTGATCTTCATGAAATTTGGTCAGAATGATAGCCTTGATGAAATCTAGGTCAAGTTCAAATATGGGTCATCTGGGGTCAAAAACTAGGTCACTAGATCAAATCAAAGAAAATACTTATTTATACTAAATATTTTTGCTCCAATTTTAATGATAATTGGTCAGAATATATTTTTCCATGAAATCACTAGGTCAAACATGTTTACACTGTTATAGTGTGTTATGGTGTGTTTCTCAGGTGAGCGACCTAGGGCCAAGATGGCCCTCTTGTTAATGTTATTAGTATTTTCTACACAGGGAAGAAATGAATTTATGATTTGAAGTCTGAGAAATCAACAGTTGTCGTTTGAAAATTGGAGCTGATTCAGTTCATTAAGTGCCGGCTGCATTGCCAGTGTTATACTTTGATAAGAGTCTGTTGATTTGATCATGATGATCAAGTCAGCAAATGCTTCAATAAGATAACGCGCTGACACGAGCTTACGTAAGATTATCTCCTGTTGCCATTCTTTGTATTTTATACTTCTTTGCTGTAGTATACTTCAGCACATTGATAGATTTGAGATATTTGGCTTGAATTACCAAGGTGCACCTAGTGAATAGGAAGTTATTTCTCAGCAGTGAAAAGAGAATGTCATGCGATCACTCAGAATACTTTATCACTTCAAAATTCTAAAAGAAATTTCCACTTAGTTGAAAAATAATAATTATACGAATAAAAGTTGGAAACTGGAATAGTTTTTAGGTCAACTAAAATTATTCAAATGGTATTGTTTCACCTTTTTGTCAGTGTCGGCATCTGCATCACAAAAGTACTAGGCCTAATTAATGCTTTCAAGCTTTACTCATGTATTCTAAATCTGATATAAGATGCTGACTTTAAATCACTTGCCCCTCACCGATGTGGGTTTTAGCCTCACTCTGGGTGTTACATTCTTTATGTGAGGAAGCCATTGACAGCTGGCTTACAGAAGGTCGGTGGTTCTACCCAGGTTCCCGCCTGTGATGAAATAATGCACAGAGGGTCACCTGGGGTCTTCCTCCACCATCAAAGCTGGAAAGTTCCCATATGACCTATAATTGTATCGGTGCGATGTTAAACCCAACAAAACAAAACAAACAAACTGATATAAGATGACCTCAAGTAGCAAGTTGAATCAGTCAGTCATTTATAGGGAATCGATCTTACCGATTTTCGTCGCGAAGCGACGAAAATCGGGATCGAATCCCACTACGGTAACATACGAGGGTATCCAAACAACACATACTATCCAAAAAAAAAATAGGATTCCGGTTTAGCCCATGGCTGCGACACCCCGATGAAATTCGGGAATCACGGGTTTTCGTTAATTTAAAAGCGCCGTCAGATCAGTAGGCGAAACGCAATTCCCGCACAAAAAGAGGTGCACCGAAAATAAGCTGAAATTTTTGTTCGTCAAGCAATCGCCGGAAAGGGGACACCTGATATAATTTTGTGTACAAACATCTTTATTAAAATACGGGTTTGCAATTTTAAAGGGCGACATTTTGCTTTTATTTTTAGAGTGAGGGGGATACACTTACACGGCCCCGACATTTTGAAAATTTGGGGAAACAAAAACTTTCTCCAACGAATTCTTCACCCGGGGGAAGAGAGAATGATTCACCTTTTGTAGCTTTCAACTTTTTTTAAATTTCCCTTTTCCGGTACTTTAGTTTCTTGAACTTCTTTGTTACTAACCCATTTTGAATTTTTAAAAATTAAAAAACCCGGTTTTCTTGAGGCTGACTGATTAAGGAATTATTTTTTTTTTTTAATAGAATAGGACGGCACTCCATTACAGCATTGCAGGTTGGACTGTTTGATTTTTTTAAAAACTGAGTAAACTAACTTTCCATTGTAAAAAATTAATGTAAACAAACCCCCACCCATAAAAAGCATAGAAATTCCCAAAGATAAAAAATACACAGAAGGCATGCTGTAATCTCGCGGGGGCTCGTGTCAGGGGTGATTGGGCGTTATTTTTCAAAAAAAACTCGCGACATGGACTCAATTTGTACCTTTAAAATTCATTAAATCATGTTGCTTCTAAAGCAAAATTATTTAAAGGGAAAATGGTCTTAAAAGACCGAATTTTCACTTTTTTTTTGCCATCAAGAGCGTGGTCATACGGTATAATTATTTTACCCGTGAAAATTGTTTTCGCATACAAAATGGGCGTGGAGAAAGCGCACTTCCGGAAACAGTCTCTTTTTTTTTTGTCACTGGAGGTTGGCAAATTTGCTCAAATGCCTTTCAAGTTGCCAATCTATTTATTTTATAGCCTTTTAATTCCTTATTTTTTACATTTTTTTTTTATTCATCAATTTAAAGGGCCTTTGGGTTTTATTTTTTAAATGCGAATTCCTTTTTACCAGGACAACAGACAGGGAACATTTTCCATATAGCCCAGCCCCAATTTGCAGACATTGTCGCGGGCTGGACCGCTCTCTTAAAAAATAAAATCCCTGTTTTTAAACTTTACTTTGGGTCTTTTTTCTTTTTAATTTTGCCAAAAATTTTTACTAAACACTTTTTCCCTGACCGCCCCCAGTCATAATCGTAGACTTGTTGGGCATAAAGTTAAAGTATTGAAGGCTACTGCATGTAACCAGTTTTAATTTTAGCTTATGATTTGCCGATAAGCTGTGCTCGGCCTAAATATACATTAGGGGAAACGTGGGCTTAAGATAAAAATATGTTTTTAAAACGGCGGGTCATTGCCCGATGGGGTTTTCGACATAAAAACTAATTTTTTTTAAAAAATAGAAAAATATTCTTTCAAACTTTTTCACTGTTCTTTTGCCAAATTTAAAATAAAAAAATTTGGTTGCCTCAGGGTAAAAATTTTTTCCCCCTTTTCAGATTTTTAAGCAAATTTTGAGCCAAAAAAATTTGTTTTTTCTTACTTTATCTTTTGATTTTGTTTGTATTTTCCACACTCATTTGACACCGGCAAATTGTAAACAGTCGAGTTTTTGTTGAAAAGCCAACTTGGCGAGACATGCAATTGGGCTCTCTTTGGAAATATATAATATGTTTACTGTGTACTGATACAACCACATTTTAAAAAAAATTCGTTTGATACACGCTTTTTAAAAAATAAAGCAATCTACCTAACAAGTTCGAAATTACAAAAAATACAGCCCTTTTCGGGAGTTCGAAGCATGCCGTTATTTGGGTCGTTTTTAAAGGATTTGAATTAAAAACTGTTCCATAAATGCAAAATTTTTAAGATTTTGTCAAACCATAACATGCAAAAGTGTAATTACTTTCACAAATCACGGGCCCCTTTTTGGACTCGCTAAAGCAAGCAATTTCAGGGAATGAAATTAAGATAAAAATTTAACAAAATTTTTATTTTGAAATACAAAATAATAGTAAAAAAAGTTGCGGTTTTTGTTAATGTTTGTAGATTCGCCAGGGAAAACGAAAACCAACATTTTTTTGGTTAGCTTTTTTTTTGAATTTACTGATTATAAGTTTTTTGGGGTTTCTTTTTAAAATTTAAAATCAAAACGCAGGCTATCTTAAAATTCGTACTGTATACTTGAATCATATTTATAATATTATAAAAAATTTGCCTTGCCTATTTTCAGCCAGTTTTAAAGTTACACCATCAATGATGCCCCCAAATTTATTTTGAAGGTCATTTTGTTTTATAACGACGATTGTACCCAAGAAAACCGTGCAAACAATACTGATGTTCAGCAGATTTTTAGGATTTTCTAACATTCTTTTTTAAGTCTAAATTTGCAAGTAGATTTCAATTAAGCAACAAGAAAAAAAAGCTACATGCAAAATTTGCAGTACGTTGGTCAAAAAATTTAAATTTGAGCTCTGCAAAAAAAATAAAGCCGCTCAAAAGATTTTTTTTTGGGCCCGATGCATTCGTTCCTTTCTCCTGGGAATCCCCTCGACTGTCCCAAACAATGAAAGTTTTTGGGGGTATGACTAGACCAGTTGTTTAGGGTTCAAATTCACTTTTGGGTTGGGCTTTGAAATTGGTTCGGTTTGGGAAAATTTTCTTCGGGTTGCCGCAGGTAGTTAAAAATCTGAATTTTGACACTGCACACATACTCAAATACTTTAAAGTTATCGTTTATAAAATTTCAGACCGTCAGATACCAAAAACCAATTGTACATTTTTTCGGCTCCTTTTTCATACAAACTGGGGGGAAGGAAAACAGTTCCTACCTTTACCGTCTGTTTTTGCCTTTTCATGATACCGAGCAAAGGAAGGTCTGACCCCCAAATAAAAAAGGTACCTGGATTCACGGGTTAAAGTAATGTTATACCTGTCAAGACACCCTTGCGCGTGTGCCACACGCTTTTCGCCTGATCCCTCCCGCCTACTATTAAAGGTCAAAAACGCATGTTAAAGAAATAAAACAACCCAATTTTTTTTTCGAGAAAATTATTGAATAAAACAGAAAGGGACGTTGACACAGTGTTTTTTTTTTTTAAACCGCATGAATAAACATCAAAAAAAGTAAATGGAGGAGACTTTTAAAAAACCCAGATCTATTTGTTTTAAAAATCTAAAATTTTTCTAGAGGGGGGCGTTTCCGGCTTTTAAGGATCATCCCCTCAATACCCTCCCACGGAAACCCCCCTTCGTCCGATCACCTCGTGGCCTTTTGGGGGAGCCTTGAAGCAAAAAATTTTTGGCTGTTTGGTGGCCGTGAAAACAAACCTACTCATACAGGACTTTTTTTTTTTTCAAAAGAAATTTTTAACCGTTTTACTTTTTTCATTATACTTTTTAAAAAATTTTGCTCTGTTTTTTTTTTTTTAAAAAAATTTTTATTTAAAAAATTTTTCTCCCGCCAGCCAAGTTTTAAAATTGGGGTCACTTTTTGGGCAGAAAATTGTAAACGGAAAAAAGGTTTAGCTCTTGACCTTTAAAATTTTCAAACACTTTTTTCCCATTTTTTTTTAAATTTGCTCACCTTTCACTTTTTTCGGGCTTTTTGCATTATCAGAGTATTGTTTTTGCTCCAAAGTGCTGTTGACAGACTAAAAACCACTTGCTGCGGCTCATAAGGATTTCTATCTTTCTTTTCTTTTTTAATGTTGCAGCGTGCCCCCGGGGAAAGCATTTTTCAATCTTTCAAAAGGCATGAATCTGAAAACAAATTAGTTTTTTTTGAACAGATTTTTGCGATTGAGCAGTGCATAGAATCAAACCAAGGAATTGGGCGTAAAAAAAAATTGTCTTTTTTCCTGTATCCTGACCTACCATAAATTTTTGGCCCGCCCCCTAAGGACGGTCCGCCCCGCCTTTGCTTTGAGAACTTTTTTTTCACTTTTTGACAAAAAATTTGCAAAATGCATTTTTTTAAATTTTTTTCAGGACAGTGATGTTATAAATCAATTAGGTGCCTGGGGCAAAGAACCCCCCCTTTTTGTTCATTTTTTGGCAAAAAAAATTTTTTCCCCAAAAAGGGCTCCCAAAAAAAAATTTTTTTAAAAAAAACCAAAAAAAAGTTTTTCCCACCTCCTCCCTAATTTTTCTTAGCGGTACCCAAACAAATTTTTTTTGACCTTGTAAAGACCTCCATTTCATTTTCTTTATGAAAAGCATTTCCCGGACAAAACCTAAAAATTTTAAAACTGTATGCAAAATTTAAAAAATTAACTTGATACCTTACGGGGGACAACAAGGGGGAGTCCGTCATGTGCCAACAATTTGTAAAAAACTTTTCAGAACCCCTGGCAGTTTACAAACCCAAAATTCACAGAAAGTCTGGGGGGGCCTCTTTCAAAATTTCCCAAAAATTTTTAAATTTCATATAAACCACCGAAAAGAAAAAAATTTTAAATGATTCTTGTCAGAAATTGTTGCCGGCAGGGGTTTTATCCCTTTTAACGAGGCCTTTTTTCGGCCACTTTCCCAGTCCAAAAATATTGCATTTTTTCCCCAACATCCCAAAAAGCGGTAACATTTCCCAAAAAAAAAACACAAAAATGGGTTTTTAATTTTTTTTACTTTTGTGTTATGCAGAAGCGGGTTTTCAAAATTGTTTTTAGCTCACCTGTCACAAAGTGACAAAGGTACTTTTGTGAAGCGCGGCATCCGTCGCCTCCGTGCGCGGTAAACTTTTGCTTGTGACCCCCTTTTAGGCACATTTTTCATGGGTTTTTTTTGAAAGTTGGGGGGGGCTCTTTTATCAATTTACAATATTTTGATTCTGTTTTTTCGGTTTACTTTTGAAGCAGGCAGTACAAAATGGAAGGCAACAAATCCATATACTTGAAAAGAAAAAAAAACCCCAAAAATATAAAAAGACAAAAACAAGGGAACTTTAAAAAAAAAAACTTTTAAGGTGGAAATTTTGGATTTTTTTACAAACTAAATAAAATTTTTTAGAACGCATGTTTGACTAGCTCTGTTTCTTTAAAAAGATATGTGATTCACATTGGTTTTTTTTTTGTCGAGCCCGCTTGGGAAGCGAAGACAATTTTCCAAAGTCATTTGTTTTTGTCGTGGTGCGTGCGTCCGGTTTTTTTTCCCGTCCATTTTGGCATGCATGGAGCAATCTTGTTTATAAGGGGGATGTTTAAACCCCAGTGAGAGGGGGTGTCTTTTCGCAAGCCCCAGGTTCCCCATCTCAAAGGTCAAATCACACTTTAAAGGGCAAAGGTCAATTTTAAAAAGACTTTTTCCGGGGGATTCTTCTTCATGCAGGGGGGATTTTGATGTAACTTGGCACAATTGTTCACCATCATAGTGGGTGTCTGCGAAGAACCAGGTCCCTAGTTAAACAAGGGCCACTTAAATCAAAGGATCAAAATGAAACTTGTCGGGGCATTTCTTTTTCACACAGGAGGGCTTTGATGTAAAATTGGCAAATGTTCACCCCCATAACGGAGTGTCATGCGGAAGAACCCGGTTTAAGGTAAAGGGCACATAGAGGTCAAAGTCAGTACAAAAAAGACTTTTTCTGGAGCATTTCTTTTTGATCTAAGGGATTTGATGTACTTGGCACAAATTGTTCTCTCATGCACGGGGTGTTATGCATAAAACCAGAAATTTCTTCCCTTTGTTGTTACAAAAAGCTTACAATTTTTAACTTTTTTACGGTCGAGGGAAAAATCAAGACCACTTTTTGTATACAACATATTCATCCAATTTTCAGGTGTATTTTGACCCATCTCTGCTGGTGCGGATTTTTGTGTGAATTTTTTTTTTAAAATTTTTTTTTTAATTTTACTTCCTTTGTTTTTACTGTAAATAACTTTATTTTAACTTTTTTTGCAATCTCTTTTTTTTGACATAAATGTTTGCCCCAAGAACAAAGGTGTCATCACAACTCCCTCCTTTGACAGTGGGGGGTTACAATTCCCGGGCACTATTCTCATATTTTTTCATGAGATTTTAAAGAGAAAGTTCTGTTAAACCCCCATGTGTAAGCTTGTCTGCTTTCAGTCAGTAGGTTTTCATGGCCCAAAGAAACTCATGAAAAGCTTTAACCCATTTAAATATTTTTTGGTACATAGTTTCAGGCAAATTCGACTTTGGGGGCAAGGTTTTAAGGTCAAAATAACTTGCAACGCTTTGGCCTATCTATTTTTTTTAACACAGGTGTAACGTGATAAATACGGTTTTTGAATTGAGGTCAATAGATCAAAGGTCAAGGTCACAGTGATTTTAACAGTTGAAAAACCTTTTTTGAATGATAACTTGGACCTTGAGCCTAGGGTGATAAAGTTTTTGGGACACAGGTGTCCATCAAAATTTCAGGCAAGTTTTTCTTTGGGTCAGTGGTCAAGGTCCAAAAGGGAAACTGTGAAAAGTTTTTCAGATTTTTAAAATTGAGAATGTTAGCCCCGGATCATGAAAATTGTTAGGGGGGTTGATTATGACCCGCAGGTGACCCTAATGATGTTTTGGGGCGTGGTCACGGTCAAGGTCACACTGACCCGGTTCTTTTAAATGATGCACGGGGGGATTGGGTCTTCCCCCCTTAAAAGGGGGAAGGGGCCCATAGACCTACCTGTGTCGGTGTTGTTAAATCAACAAAAAAAAATAACGGGTTTTTTTAAAAGGTTTTTGGGCAATAAATTTTAGGAGTTTGGGGTGAAAACACAAAATTTAGTACAAGGGGGTCTTTTACCACAGATTCCTTAAAATTGATGAGAGTTCCAAATCGGTACCCGGAAAATTTAAAACCTTTTCCTACAAAAAATTGAGAACACTTGGGGGGAGGAAACAGAAAATAGGGATTGAATTGAGGTATTAGGTAAAACTCAAAAAAATGCGCTTTGTTATTGGTTTGTTTTTTGTAAGGCCATTGTGGGGGGATAATTTGTCATCCTGTGGCAACCGGCATTTAAACCCCTGAGCACAAAATGCTAGGTACTTTTTGATCACCCTGTTTCCGTCCGTCGTCACAATTTGATGTTAACATTAGAGGCCAATTTGTTTAAAACTTTTTGAAACTTTGGGCAAAATTTTTCCCCAATAAAAACTTGGAAATTTTTGTGTTGGGTTCCCTTGTCCAAAAACTTTGGGGGAAAGAAAATTTAAAGGGGGGGAAAAGCTTTTTTAAAAAACTGGAGGGCACTTTAAGCTTACTAGAAACTTTGGCGAAGGGAATTTAAAAGATATAGAAAAACATTCAAAATCTGGGTAAGGGGTCCAAAAAATAGTTCACCGGTAAATTCAGGGAAAAGTTTTAACACTTTTGAGTAAATTTTGGGGGCCCAACCCCTTTTAATAAATTTTCAAAAGTTACCCTCAATAAAAAAATTTGGGCAAGTTTGAATTGGGTCGTCTAGGGTCAAAAAAATTGTCATGTAACCAGGGCAAAAAAAAAGGAAAAACTTTTTAAAACTGTATGGGCCCCATTTTTGACCATACTAAGAAAATTTGTCAAATTTTAAACTTGATGATCTATAGGCAAATTAAATCTAGGTCGGGGGGATTAAACTAGGTCGCTGGTCAAATCAAGAACAGTTGTTAACACTCCCAAGGCCCATTTTTTGACGTTTCATGAAACAATCAAAGTTAATCTTGATGATCTTCAGTCAAGTTTGAATCTGGGGCATGTGAGGGCCAAAAATAGGTACCAAGCAAACAAAGGAAAAGCAGTTAATTCTTTAAGGTACATTTTTGATAAAAATTTTAAGGGAAATTGGTCAGAATGTTGATCTTTTATGTCTTTTTTTCAAAATTTCCGGGAGCGATACAGGGCCATCATGGGCCTCTTGTTTATTTGTTCTTTTTGTAAGAGAAATTGTACATTTTGAATCGTTACGCAAACACTTTTCTTTATTTTGACAATAATTATTTCAAAGCCGACAAAACTCCTATGTTTTAAAATTGTTATTCCCAATTCACTATTTTTATGTAGGGGAAAAAAAAAATTATGTGATCTGTGATCATTTTAAAAAGTTATACAGATAAAAAAAACTGTGAACATTTAAAAATAAAAATGTAATGCAATCTTTTTGGGGGTATTAAAAGCAAATTTGGATTTGTTTTACGAGTAATTTTTAGAATTACAATTTTAAAACAAAAGAAAAAAACCCAACCGCACAAAAGGGGAATAACTCCCTAACGAGCCCTTTAACCGCCGTGGTGCAGAAGGTTAATGTGCTGTTAAGTTTGTTAACAGTGGAGTTGCCAGTGTGGCTGTTGGGGGTCACCTTAAGTCTGCTTGTGCTTTCCCAAATTGCCTGTTTTTAAAAAACCCCCAGAGACAGTTTTTTTTAAAAGTTAAAGGATGATTTAAGTTGATCGATCCCGTTAGGCAGGCCCTTTTTTTCATATTATTTTAAAAATTTTCCCCTTTTAATTAGCGTTTCAGTTAAAGTTTTGTCGAAAGGGGTTTTCTCAAAAATTAGTAGTTAAGTTTTAAATTTCCTCATGTGACTCCTTTTTGTTTAATTTTAGTAAAAAGGTTTTAAAATTAAATTTTATTAAAGTTTTTGGGTAATAGTATGAAAAAGGATTTCAAATAGAATTAAAAGGCTTTTTTTTTATTTGGGGAAAATTGCTAATGAAAATTTTATGGTTTGTTAAAAGGTTAAAATTTGTAATTTGACTCATGAAAAAGTAAAAGGCACTATTAAAATTTTAAAAATTTTTTTAAAAAGTGATTGACTGTCAATGATTTTTTTGTAGGAATAGTTTTTTAAAAATTGAAATGATTTTTGGGTTTAAATTGTTATTAATTTTTAAAATTTTAAAAAAGATTTTTATTGGATTTTGGAAAAGGTTTTGTAAAAAAATTGTACCTTTAAACGGAGCCTTCTATGTCTTTTTTAGGTCCTTGATTTGTAGAGTGTATTCTATTTTTAATTTCAGCAGCTGAATTCAGTGCAATATTGTCCTTAAATAGATGCAAGGTTCTACTGAAAAGCTGACAAAAATTATCATACGGGAAATTTTAAAATTTAATTGAAATTTTTTGATATACATACGAAAAAATTTCTGTGAGGGGTCCTTTGCAGACAGAATATTGAAGAAAAAGAAACTGTTTCAGAAAATGAATCCATGCCCCTTTTAAAATCAAGTGAAGACTTCTTCAAATTTTACTTATGCTTTGTTGGACAAAAAGGTCAGGGTCTTGAAACGCTAGACACAGGGGTTTGTCACTTTTTTCTTTTTTTGTATGGCACTGTTTTACCTTTAAAAAGGCTTTATAGAAAAATTGTAGCACTTTAAATCACAAAGATCCTCTCTTTTTAGGTCCTGAATTTCCCAAAAAAAGGGGTTTGAAAATTCTTTTTTAGCAGAAAATAGTTAAAATTCATGTTTTTTCCTCTGTTAATTTATATCCTAAGGGATAGTTTAACAGTGTCATGGGCCCAAAACACTTTAAAATTTTTTATATATTAAAAAAGGGAAATTTTCGCAACTGGGGGTTTTACTTGTTTTGTAAAAAGACAATTCTGCATTTTGACACGGCTGCACCAAATTTAAGATGCCTTAAAAAAAAAAAAATTGATTGAGATTAAGAATAAATAAAATGTACAGAAAATTTATTCACATGTGTAGCGAAGCTTTTCCCTCTTTATAATTACATTAAAAACATTAAAAACCTGATCTGGGGATTTGGTTTGTTTTTTTGCTGTCAGTAACAAAAAATTAAAAAAAGGTATAAGTATGGGATATTTCTTTTTTTGTAGGGAAGCTTTGGGAAATGTTGGGTTTTTGTTACTGTCATTTTTTCAGTTTTATTAAAAACATCAAGTCATCCCCGATGGTTATATGGAAACTTTGTAAAAATTTCAGATTTTCCCATCAAATTCAAAAGTTGCACCAAATGTTCTTTGGATATCCACTACAAAATTCCTTTTAATTATTTGTTTTGTCAAATTTCAGGCACATGAGCTGGGCTATTGTTTTTATTTTGTTTTTAGTACACCTTTATTCAGTTTAAATAACATGTTTGAGTGTACGTTTTTTTAAAAACTAAAAATAAAGTACAATTTTAAAACACTCAATTGTTTATTTTTGTTTACTAAAAATTTTTTAATCGTTCAAATTTTTTAAATATGAAATTTTGGGGCTAGTGTAACTTTAAAGTGGTAATTGTGTTTTCAGGGTTTATCTAGATGAAGAAAGGGGGTTTTGCAGATTCATAAAAAAACCAATGGTTGAGTTCCATGAAGAAACCATTCTTAAACCTGGGATGGACACTGTGATCAGGGGAACATTCCCTATTTTCTTTTAAAAAAAAACAAGGAAGAGTTGGTATGTATGTTTGATTTACTAGCCATTTTTAGTAGGGTCTTATTTTTTAATAGGTTGTATATTTCAGTATTTTAAAAAGCCAAGGCATTACAAAAAATCTGGAAAATGGTTTTTAACTTTTTCTAAAAGCCCGTCTTGCGAAATTTAAAATTTTTTTCTATCTAAAAATTAATTTTAAATTTTTAATGTGAGCTTTAATTTAACAGTTGCTACATACGTGTTGCAGTGAGAAAGGGTTGATTGGTTCAGGAGGGGTGATTTTTGTACGGGGCAAGGATTTTACCCCTTTTTCTCCCTAATTTTACCATCAGCTGAAGTTGTATCAATGTTCTTCCATTGAACAACTTTCAAACAAAGGGAAGTTTTTACCAGAGATGGGTAAATTTTTAAAATTTAAACTACAGACCTTGCCCAGGAAAAGATTTAGAGGGTTTTTGTCAAATTGACTCACCAGGGTTTGCAACCATGACCCAAACATGGGGAAAAATAAAAAAAATTTGGTTAACATAGTGAAAGTTTGTTTTAAACTTTATTTTTAAAAACGTTTAGGCTATAGCCTTCTCAGAATATGGGTTTTCCTGGCCGGGTTATGGGTTTTTGACTGAATTTTTTTGCCCCTCCCCGATGTGGGTTCAGAAGTCACTTTGGGGGTAAATTTTTTTCTTTTTTGAGAAGCTAACTAGCGGCTTTTGTGTGGTGGGTGGTTTACCCAGGTGTCCCCTATGCCTGAAAGGGGCCCCTGGGGTCTTCCCCACCATGAAAAGCTGGAAAAAAACATGACATATCAAAGTGTCGGCTACATTAAACCAACAATCTTCGAATACAGTAATAAAGTCTAATAAAAAAGATTTTATGCCGTGTCTGGAAAAGTACTGTACATTTCCGGGGATTTGGTAAAAAAAAAACCCGGGTGCATTAATCTTTATTTTGTATAAGGGGTGTACACTTTTTTGAAAGTCCAAATTTTTAAAGTCTTATTGATTTTGTGTGGGTGTTTTTTGTAAACATTTTTTTTATTCTCACTATTCCCAGAAACGGGGGCAAACCTACTCCCGCCCCCGGGGTCAGCGTGGCTTTTCGCCACAAAATGTTAAAATTTTCGTAACCCCCAAAATTTTAAAGTCCTTGAGATTTGCTTTTATATTTTGCATACTTTTTACCCTCCCCCCTCTGTAAAAAGGAGGAGGGAACCTAAAAA
>NW_026459326.1:0-4863 GCF_021730395.1 Mercenaria mercenaria | reverse complement strand
GATCAATTTTCATGAAGATCCATTGAAAAAAAAACGCCTCTAGAGAGGTCACAAGGTTTTTTCCCATTTTTTAAACCCACTGACCTAGTTTTTGACCGCACATGACCCAGTTTCGAACTCGACCTAGATATCATCAAGCTGAACATTCTCACCAATTTTCATGAAGATCCATTGAGAAATATGGCCTCTAGAGAGGTCACAAGGTTTTTTCTATTTTTAGACCTACTGACCTAGTTTTTGACCCCACGTGACCCAGTTTTGAATCTGACTTAGATATCATCAAGATGAACATTCTGACCAATATTCATGAAGATCTCATGAAAAATATGGCCTCTAGAGAGTCACAAGGTTTTTTCTATTTTTAGATCTACTGACCTAGTTTTATAACCCCACGTGACCCAGTTTCGAACTTGACCTAGATATCTTCAAGGTAAACATTCTGATCAATTTTCATGAAGATCCATTGAAAAATATCGCCTCTAGAGAGGTCACAAGGTTTTCCTATTTTTAGACCTACTGACCTAGTTTTTGACGGCACATGACCCAGTTTCGAACTCGACCTAGATATCATCAAGGTGAACATTCTGACCAATTTTCATGAAGATCCATTGAGAAATATGGCCACTAGAGAGGTCACAAGGTTTTTCTATTTTTAGATCTACTGACCTAGTTTTTGACCCCAAGTGACCCAGTTTCGAACTTGGCTTAGATATCATCAAGATGAACATTCTGACCAATTTTCATGAAGATGCATTGAGAAATATGGCCTCTAGAGAGGTCACAAGGTTTTTCTATTTTTAGACCTAATGACCTAGTTTTTGACCCTACGTGACCCAATTTCGAACTTGACCTAGATATCAACAAGATAAACATTCTGACCAATATTCATGAAGATCTCATGAAAAATATGGCCTCTAGAGAGGTCACAAGGTTTTTCTATTTTTAGACCTACTGACCTAGTTTTTGACCCCACGTGACCCAGTTTCGAACTTGACCTAGATTACATCAAGGTGAACATCTGACCAATTTTCATGAAGATCTTGTGAAATATATGGCCTCTAGAGAGGTCACAAGGTTTTTCTATTTTTAGACCTACTGACCTAGTTTTTGATGGCACGTGACCCAGTTTCGAACTTGACCTAGATATCATCAAGATGAATACTCTGACCAACTTTCATAAAATTCCCATGAAAAATGTGACCTCTAGAGTGGTCACAAGCAAAAGTTTACGGACGCACGGACGCACTGACGGACGACGGACGACGGACACCGCGCGATCACAAAAGCTCACCTTGTCACTTTGTGACAGGAGAGCTAAAAATCAGATGAGCTAAAAATGGCTCACTAACAAAAGATGATGTGTTTTCTGTCTTCTGCATGTGAGGAAGCCCTGTCACTGCCTCATCCTCAAACGAAACGGAAGCTACAAACATTAAACGGCAAGATGAAATGCCGGCCTTGTATTATCACTCGTATCGCGCTGCGAAAATTTTCTCAACATTACACTTACTCGGCAATCACGCAGATGCACCCACATGGTTGAAACTGTAGTCCGATTTTAAGAAAAATGTGAAAAAAGCCAAAATTATAAAAGACAAGTTGAATAATAGTAGTGTTAAAAAACTCGGCATCATGTAACACAATTAGAGTGTTTTCTCTTGGATTTTTTATTTCATTATCTATTCGTTTTTTTAACAAGTTACAAAAATGACCCCTTGAAGTTGAAAATGACCCACAAAGTCAAACATGAAGGGGTCATAAAAACCCCTATCAAAATTTTCAAGGGAAAACCCTGAGATCATGATCAGCCTGCATGGATGTGCAGGCTGATCTTGGTCTGCACTGGTCACAAAGGCAAAATTATTTGCAGCCAGCAGGCTAAAGCAGCATGCCCACTCATTTTTAAAATTAAGGGTACATGTACCGCCTGCCTTTGCAAAAGAGGGGTACACTTCAAAATTTCAGGGTAAACTACATGGCAGATCTGAAATTTTTCTATTTAACTACTGAAATTTATATATACATGTTTTTTTTTTCATGCAGAACTCTCGTGGGTGGGGTATAACAGATGAGATAATTTTAGAAAAATTAAAATGTTTTTCCAAAGTTAAGATAGGAAATTCTGAATCAAAGGACCCCTCCCTATATTATACTAAATATTAATAAGTTTTCAGCAAGGTTCATGTATTCACGATTTTGTGAACAGAATACGATTCGTCCGAAATAACATACAGTCAACTGAAGACTGGAAAGAATCGGCAATCAATAACAAGGGTGCCAGAATGTCACAATATACGCCCGTCACAGCAAATTTGTTTACACTAGCACCTGTATTTGCAAATGGAATTTTAATTTTCTAGTTGTTTACATTGTTGTTTTTTTTAGAAATTATTGTAATTCTTTTATTTTTCTAAGTCCACAAAAAAAATCCTTACCAGGTAGAGATACCTTAAAATACACCCAAAATTTGAAAGTAACATCAATGTTGTACCACAGAAAAGTGGTCTTGGTTTTTCCCTACGGTCAATTATAAAAAAGTTACAATGTAAGTTATTTATAGTAACAACTAAGGGAAGTTAATCTTTAAAGAGAAAAAAAAAAAAAAAAAAAAAAAAAAAAAAATCGAAAAAAAAAAATTACAAGTCCACACAAAAATCCTTACCAGTAGAGATAGCTCAAAATACACCTCAGAATTGGATGTTGTACTACAGAAAAGTGGTCTCGATTTTTCCCTACGACTGTAATGAAAAAGTTACAATATAAGCTATTTATAGTAACAGCAAAGGGAAGTAATTCAAAAGAAGGGACCAGTGCATGACACTCCGTCTCATGATGTGTACAATTGTGCCAAGTTACATCAAAATCCCTCCATACATGAAGAAGAAATTCTCCGGACAAAGTCATTCTTGTATCTGACCTTTGACCTTAAGTGTGACCTTGACCTTAGACCGAGGGACCTGGTTCTGTGCATGACACTTCCCGTCTCATGCTTGTGAACATTTGTGCCAAGTTGTATCAAAATCCCTCAATGCATGAAGAAGAAATGCTCCGGACAAAGTTTTCATTCTTGTATCCTGACCTCAAAGTGTGACCTTGACCTTAACCCCTAGGGACCTGGTTCTTGCGCATGACACTCTGTCTCATGATGGTGAACAATTTTGCCAAGCTACATCAAAGTCCTTTCATGAATGAAGAAGATATGCTCCGGACAAAGTTTTCATTCTTGTATCCTTTGACCTCTAAGTGTGACCTTGACCTTAGACCTAGGAACCTGGTTCTTGCGCATGACACTCCCTCTCATTATGGTGAATAACTGTGCCAAGCTACATCAAAATCATTCCAAGCATGAAGAAGATATGCTCCGGACAAAGTCATTCTTGAATTTTTCATTCTTGTATCCTTTGACCTCTAAGTGTGACCTTGACCTTAGACCTAGGGACCTGGTTTTTGCGCATGACACTCCGTCTCATGATGATGAACAATTGTGCCAATTTTCATTAAAATCCCTCCATGCATGAAGAAGATATGCTCCGGACAAAGTCATTCTTGAATTTGACCTTTGACCTCTAAGTGTGACCTTGACCTTAGACCTAGGGACCTGGTTCTTGCGCATGACACTCCGTCTCATGATGGTGAACAACTGTGCCAAGTTTCATCAAAATCCCTCTATGCATGTAGAAGATATGCTCCGGACAAGGTCTGTGGACGCCGCCCGCCCACCCGCCTGCCCGCCCATCCGCCCGCCAGGGGCGTTCCCATAATACGTCCCGTTTTTCAAACGGGCGTATAAAAATGCCCGAACTATTACAGATATGAAATGTGTATCAAAACTGCAGTTAAATATAAAAAAAACAAGAGCTGTCTCCATAGGATGACACATGCCCCCGATGGCACTTTGAATGAATAGTTATGGCAGATGTTAGAGTTTAGGACCTTTGACCTAAAGAGCTGGGTCATGCGCGCGACACGTCGTCTTACTGTGTCACACATTCATGCGTAGTTATTTTAAAATCCATGCATGAATGACAAAGATATGGACCGGACACGCCCATCAATGCACTATCATGAAAAATGACCTTTAACGTCTAAGTGTGACCTTGACCTTTGAGCTACGGACCTGGGTCTTGCGCACGACACGTCGTCTTACTGTGGTACACATTCATGCCAAGTTATTTGAAAATCCATCCATGGATGACAAAGATATGGACCGGACACGCCCATCAATGCACTACCCTTTAAGGTCTAAGTGTGACCTTGACCTTTGAGCTACGGACCTGGGTCTTGCGCGCGACACGTCGTCTTACTGTGGTACACATTCATGCCAAGTTATTTGAAAATCCATCCATCGATGACAAAGATATGGACCGGACACGCCCATCAATGCACTATCCTTTAAGGTCTAAGTGTGACCTTGACCTTTGAGCTACGGACCTGGGTCTTGCGCGTGACACGTCATCTTACTGTGGTTCACATTCATGCCAAGTTATTTGAAAATCCATCCATCGATGACAAAGATATGGACCAGACACGCCCATCAATGCACTATCCTTTAATGTCTAAGTGTGACCTTGACCTTTGAGCTACAGACCTGGGTCTTGCACGCGACACGTCGTCTTACTGTGGTACACATTCATGCCAAGTTATTTGAAAATCTATCCATCGATGACAAAGATATGGATAGGACACGAAAATTACGGACAGACTGACAGACCGACAGACGGTTCAAAAACTATATGCCTCCCTTCGGGAGCATAAAAATACTGTTAATTAACCTTTTGCTGAGTTCATAAAAGCTAAAATGCTTTTCTGCATTTCGTATCCATACTTTTTTTTGCACCGACCCTGTGACATCTGAAAAACCCC
>NW_026459325.1:0-2126 GCF_021730395.1 Mercenaria mercenaria | reverse complement strand
GATCGCACGTTATCTTATTCCGATTGCTCGTCATAAGTGAATAAACAACGTGAGCGGCGTCCTATACATACCACCATTTTACTACTTTACTAAAATATAACATTTGTTATTAGATAGTTGCCACAACTTACCTTCACGATACCAAATATAACAAGAGCACCGCAATGCGAACGATATACGCACGAAGGCATGACCTTTGACTCCTAAGTGTGACATTAACCTTGAAGCGAGCCACCTAAACAGGCGCTCTACACGCATTCTTGATATATTGAACTTTTGTACCAAGTTTCTAAAAACATTTCGAGCAGTTCAGAGTTACAGAGCGGATACAAGACAAACGGTCATATGACCTTAAACCCCTAACTGTGAACTTGGCCTTTAAGCAAGTCGTCCAAACACATGCGAATGAAGAATTCTATATATTCATTCTTATCCTTTCTTTATATAATGTTAAATTGTTGTTGTAATTGTACAAATCTGTAATATACTCTTGGGAATAAATATGTTTAAACTAAACACATGCGTTCTGTGCGTCGTCTCGGTGCGGTGAACATTTATGCCAAGTTTCATTGAAATCCTTCAAGGGGTTCAAGAGTTAAAGAGCGGACACGAAATTGCTTGCGGACGGACGGAAAGACAGACGTACTTCGGGTTCATAACAACATAAGTCCCTTCGGGCGTATATAAAGCGAATAGCTTCTATCAAATATATAGGCTAAACCAGCCCAACCCAGCCCAGCCCATTCTGTTTCATTTCAGTAAAAGCTGCTAAAAAATATAGTTTTGTAATGGAAAAATTTAAGATATATACGACATTAAAATGACTTGCCACCAAGGATCGAACCCCGATATGTTAAACACATTCAATCGCAATTTGATACACATGCGAACGCACCGGTCTTATAAGACTTGAACCTGTCCGTGTAACTTATTATATACCCGTACCCAGTTAACCTAAACAGTGTAACTGTGTTTTGTACCAGCTGTAGAAAACGAAGATTTTCTATTAATCAGCCATGGGTTCTTTTCTTTGTTGGGGACGTTTAAAGTCATAAGGCGACTATCCGGCTTCAACGGCGGAGAAAGATCCTATGTGGCCCTCTGTACATTCTTTCAGGTAAAGCGGGAATTTTGATATTATTTTACTTTTAGTCTCTTAAAATTGTTTGGTTTAGTCTCATTCCCCCTGTTCTCATTATACTCCTTTTCCGCCTACCCACACATAACCCCACCCTCTCTCCCCTTTCAAAAGTGTAAATAGTTATATTTTCTATTAATTGTCTTGGTGCTGTGTGTTTGTGTCTTAGATTTTTGTGTCGTTATTCACCTCGTTCTCCACCCATACCCAACCCCCACAAATATACAACACCATTACCAAATCGTATTTAGTTAGAAGAAACCTCAGAATATTTCTGTCCTAAAACACTGGCCCTATTACAAAATAATTCCACAAATATTTTTCTTGCGTGACTGTTCAAGCAAGGTGTGGAACTTAGGTGAGCGATCTAGGGCCAACATACGCAACAGCACTTATCATTAATATAATTATTTGTATTACATAAACCTGTCATTTTTTCCCTCAAAAAAGTAAATATACACATGGAATTGTTAGTCATAGGGTCAAATAGGAAGTGCGACATCTAGCGTTGGTGTTGCGACATATAACGGTGGGCCAATTTTTGCGACATTTAACGTTAAGGGTGCGACATTTAGCGGCAGACGATTTTGCGACATTTAGCGGTGGTTGCGACAATTAACGTCAACCTTGCGACATTTAACGGTAGTTGCGACATTTAGCGGCGTTGCGACATTTAACGTTGCCACAGACTCTACAATTAAAAGTTGTTGAGCTTATTGGTACTTAAGTCATTTGTGTATCAAAGCAATGTTACCCTTCATAAATTGCAATTTTTGGCTGGTAAGCTCAGTTTCGTAAGTAGAGCTATAAGGTCCGGTAGGGCTTTTATCAGAAGGTTGTATGGCGCAATGATGGGGTTATTACAAAAATACTACAAACGCCGGTTGACCATTGAAAAGAAGGCAGACTTGCAGACTTTGGCTACAATTTCTTGAGAGTTTCGATGGGTAGGCGTATTCAGAGCAAATATGGTTAAAAAGGAACTGAA
>NW_026459324.1:0-12166 GCF_021730395.1 Mercenaria mercenaria | reverse complement strand
CAATGAGTTGGGGCTTTTGGGAAAATTTTTTTGTTCCCGTACTATCTTATTGACTTAAAACATTTTTTTTTTATCTTCATCCCTTTTAGGTATTAAAATTAAGCTTTTAAAAAACCCCTTTTTTTTTCAGGGGGGGGTGGGCTTTTTTTGTGCATATTTTGGGGGGGGAGAAGGGTTTAACAGGTTTCATACAGTAAACACTAAGTTTTTTTTTACTCGCTTACCTTAAAATTACTGCAGCTATCTGAAAGAAATTTTAAAGTCCTGTCATGAGTCCTTATAGTTTGTATTTTCCCTTTTTTAAATCTGATTCTTTTAACTGTCACGTTCCCTTTTTTTGAAATCTGTTAAGTTTTGCCATGTGTTATAAAGTAGAAATAAGACCAGCAAAGATACTGTGAAATCAGTTATATTCATAGGATACTTCAAGGTTGCATAATTCCATGGAATTAAATTCTGATGGTAAACCCTTATCGTGCTGGACATGATTGATCCTGCCTTTGCGACCAGTGTAGCTCATGATCAACTTGCACATCCATGCAGTCTGATCATGATCTGCACTGTTCGCTATTCAGTCAGTATCTTTTTGGTAAGGACCCCTTTCAACAGTTAATGGTACTGTCCAAATTGAAAAATGGACAAGTTCATTATAGAAATTTAGCAGGCTGAGGATTAAAATTTGAAATCCACAAATTCATATTCCAACACAATACCACTACTTGTTTTTGTCAAAACGAAGTTGAATTATTTCACAGTATATGGCAATACAGAATTTGTTTTTGGATTACAGATATTTATAAGAAAGAAACTTTATATGTATGAATGTTGTATTTTAATGTCTAAATTACTCTTTATTTGTCTGTGTTTGTAACAGATACTGGTATGCTAGAAATATAAAAATTATAGGTAACAGATACTGGTATGCCTGAAATATAAAATATAGATTATGTACAACCCCTCCCGCCACACACACACACACATTTTAATGAGATCTACTGTAGATAATTACAGTTGAAAATTGATATCTCGAGCTTGCTTATCACAAAATTCTGGCTATCTCAAAGATATTTTCAAGTCTGTCCGGAAATCATGTGCACAAAATACCATTTTAAGTCAAATTTGGGTTTCATTGATTCGGAAGTAAAAGGCTTGATCCCTTGGAGTTTGAGATAGCAAGTTTGATCTGTAATTGCAATTTTTGTTTGTTTCTGATATCTCATTTCTCTCCAATTTTTCTTAATTTTTTTTGGGAACTTTGATCTTGTTTTTGGTAATTTCTTTTTTCGTTTTAAAGAATTGGGATTTTTTATCAGGTTGTAAGAAAGAGTGATTTTGTGATCTACTCCCCGGAAAATTTGGGTGAAACAAAAAATGTTCACAATACATAGGGAAAACAAGCTTCTTCTTCACTGAAAATTGTTTTAAAAATTAAAATTTTTCCCTTTTTTGGGAATTTTTTTTGGGACTTTTTTTATATTTTTTGATGTAGTTGCGCATTCCACATATTTTTCTTTTTAAAATTTTTCCCAAAAAAATTTGGGGTTTGTTTCCCTTTCTTTAATGCTTTTTGGGTTTTTAATTTTGTGTTGGTACATCAGCCAGTAGAATAAAAAATTACATATTCGGGTTTTCATTTTTTAAATAAATTGTGTAATTTTAAAACTTTTTTTAAATTTTTTGACCCTTTTCTTTTACAAAATACGGGGGAAAATACTCCCGGGGCTATCCCTAGACTGGTCTGTCCCTTTTTAAAATTGTAAAAAAAAATTCCCTTGGGGGGGATTATAAAACTGATTTTGGGGAAAACCAGTCTAATTTTTCAGCTTGTCATTGGTCCTTTTCAAACTAAATTTTTCAAAAACCACCTCATTGCTAGAATTTTAGACTGGTCTCAATTTTCTTTTAAAACCTCGTTCCCTTGGTCTACCGTCTGCTAGGAAAGAATGTGCAAAAATTGGGGCAAAAAAAGTGATTGTTTTGAAACAAACCTGTTTTTAACCCCAGTATCTTTTGAAAATTTTTGTGAATTTTGGGTTGTTTTTTTTATAAAAAAAAAAATTTCATTTCCCCAAAAACGGGATTTTTTAAATTTTGAAAGCTTTTTTTGCCTTATAAAATTTTTCCCATACTGTTTGGCGGGAGCGGCCCAGTTTTTTTACTGTTTTAACAGTTTGTTTAAACCCAAAAAAAAATTGGATCCGCTTGAATAAATAAAATTACCATTTTATTGTTTTTTTGAAATCCCCAACTTTAACTCCTTTTTTCGGCAAAACCATGGGTTTTTTGGTCACAAAATTTTAAAATGTTTTTAACAGTACCTTTGTGCTAAAAATTTTTTTTTTTTGGGATTATAAAAAATTTTTTTTTATTTGGTTTTATTTACATTTTTTTTTTAGTGAATATAAATACTTTTTGTAATTTATTTATATTTTTTTGAAATTTTGTTCCTTTTTTTTAATTTTTTTTTTTTCGATATTTTTATTTGAAATGGTTTTATTGTATTTTGGTTGAAAAATTTTGCTTTAAAACGTTTTTTCCCTTTATAGTTCATTTTTAGCTGGGGCCCTATTCGAAGTTTGGGGGAGCTACCCTATCGCCCCCGGGTTTTGGCGTAGCAGAGCGCACAAAAATTTTTTTAAAGTTTGTGTACCCCCCCCCAAATATTTTTAAAAGGGTCCATTTTAATTGGATAAACAAAAGGGCTTGGGGTTTATTTTTGGGAAATTTTGCATACTTTTTACCTCAGGACCCCACCCTGTAAAAGGGGAGGCGACTCTATAAAGCTTTTTTGATGAATTAGGGCCCCCCTTTTCGACTTAAATATGCTTTTGGAATTTTTTAAAGGGTTTGCGTACCCCCCCAAAATTATTTTAAAAGCCCCGGGGATATTGCTTTTTTTTTTGCATACTTTTTACCTTCATCCCCCAAGTCTAAAAAAAGGGGGAAAAAAATTTCACAAGCATTTTAAACGGAATTAGGGGCCCCTTTTCGTTTTAAAATTTAAAATGTTAAAAATTTTTGCTTTCCCATCCCAAATTTTTTTTCAAATCTTTTAAAATTAGGGCTTTCATATTTTGCTTCTTGTTTTCCCCAATCATAAAACCCATTGTAAAAGGAGGGGGCAACCATAAATTTATTTGAGGGAATTTGGGGGGCCCCTTTTCGATTGGGAATAAATGTTTTTTTTTTTGGTCCCACCCCAAATATTTTCAAATTTAAATAGATATTGCTTTCATATTTCTTATTTTGTTTACCTTGGGGGCCCCCCAGTCTGTAAAAAGGAGGCAACTCATAAAGCATTTTGACTAAATTTTATGGCCCCTTTTGGGACTTAGAAAATGCTTTTTTTGAAAATGTTAAATTTTTTAACTCATTTTTTTTAAATTTATAAACAAGCACTAAATAGTCGACACACTGTCCACTAAACTCTTTTTAGTTTTTACAGTGCAAAAATTTTTTCATTTAGTTTTTATTCGCAGATTTCTCCCCTCTTACTTCTTTTAAATAAAAACTTGATTTATGGGCTTTTTAAAAAGTTGCTAAAAAATTTTTTCCCTTCGGGAAATTTACGTTTTTAAACATATGGAATATGAAATTACAAAAAAATTTAGTAAATAAAAATTTCTTGTTTGATTTAATATATTGGGCAAAAATTTTTTACATATATTTTTATGCTGTTTTAATTTTCAAAATTTGTTTTAGGTTTTTCATAATGGCCCTATGACATCAATGGGGGAGAACCAAAGAACCACAAAAAAAATATTTTTTTTTTTTTAAGTATTTATATTTCAAAGGGTTTTTACTGAGGGCCATGGGGGAGACTAAGTGGAGCGGGGAACACATGGGGGAGGGTTTTTTAATGGACCTTTTGGAACTTTTTGGGAAGCTTGTCATTAAATCAATCTGATTTACCTAAAATAATTTACCAGCTTTTTATACGGGGAATAGTCCATTATTTGGGAAAAAAAAACATGACTTACGGGAAATTTTTTTGTTTTTGTCATAGTCAAATTTAGTGTATATTTAATTTTTTTTAAGGGGTGGTGATAAAGCTGCAAGTTTATTTAAAAACCAAATTTAAAGTCAAACATTTAAAAAAACCCTTTTTTTCCCTTTAGGGAATTTTTGTGGTTTTTCCCCCAAAAACCCTTCAACCCCAAATTGACCCCCTTGGGTTTCCCCCCCAAAAAGCCCCCCCCCCTTAACCCCCCCCCGGAACTAAACCAAACCCACCTAAAAGGCTTTCCTTAAAATTAACCCCTTTTCCTTATTTTTTGATGTGGGTTAGGTAAAAGGACACAAGGGGACTGTTGAAACTGTTTTAGTACCCAAATGATATTTTGTTGCAGTGCTTTTAAAAAATTAAACACATTTCCCTTTTTTAAAAATTTTCTAGGAATTTTTTATTCTAAAGAAATTTTTGGAAATAAAAAAAAACATAAATACCATAATAAAATTTTTTTGTAAATAAAAATTTTTTTTTTTACTTCATTATCCTAGTTTAAAACTTAAAACGGTTACATACCATCCTTAAAAATCAGATACATTTAAAAAACTTTATTTCTTATTCAAAATAACTTTTTTTGTTTTATTTGAAATTTTTTGGAATAGTTTAAATTTGGGTATGATAAATTTATTTCTTGTTTTGGGGTTATTTTGCAGTTCATTGTTAATCTTTCAAAAGTTTTTTTAACTAAAATTTTATCAAGAATAAAATTAAGGGTTATTAAAACATATTTAAATTGGGATGCAGTATTGGGCCAAGTGTTTTGCCAGTTCGGATTCCGAGGCCAAAAGGGCCCGAGTTTTTAAACCCGACCTTGAAAAAATCCAGAGACCCGGAATACAAAGCCCAAAGATCTAGCTACTTTTTAATGACCCCTTTTAGTATTTTCCTTTACCATTTTGATTCTTTTTTTTTTCTTGAACGAAATCTTAAAATTTTTTAAATGATATTAAAAAAACTTAGGGGAATTTTTTTTATGTCCCTATTTATAGAAAATGGGATCATGAAATTTTAAAAGGGAAAAAAGTCCCGCATACAATACAGAAGGTACAAAGGGGAATTTTAAAAAGGTTTACAATACAGAATTTTTGCCCCGGGTTGTCTTTTTAAAAATTAATTGTTTTTTATCACGAAAGGTGTATGTTGTTTTTGGGTTTTAGTTTTAAAGAAAAAAGGGTTAACAATAGTTTTGTTTTTTAAAAAAAGGGGTTTTATAATATGAAATTCAGATATTTTTTGATTTACTTTTTTTGTACATTTTCAGGGTTAAAATTTTAAACAAAAAGAATGAATTTTAAAACAATTTGTTCTTTTTGGGCCTCATTTGTTTGGGGGGAAAATTTGATTTTTTCTTTTCGGGGATTTTCCCAAAAATTTTACCCCCTTTTGTTTTTGGGGGTTAGTAATTAAAGATCATTGTCAGTGACCTTGAACGGAAAAATTTTTTCCTTTCAAAAAAGGGAAATCCTTAAAAACAGGTCAGATTTCATGGAATGATCCCCTTTGGTCAGAAAATAAATCCCGATTTTTTTTGCCCCTTTTCAATAAATTAAAAATTTAAAAACAGCATACTTGATTTTGGAAAGTTACTTTCCTAGTTTACTGGCCCTCCATTAAAAAAATTTTTTGGGGGGCATTTCATTTTCAAAACATTTTTAAATTTTTTTGGGCTTTTTTGTTTATATTGTTTTATAAAAGAAAATTTTTAATTCGGGGTTTTTTAAAAAATTTTGGGAGAATGGGGTCCCCAAAAGGCATACCTTATTTTTTTTCAACAAGAAAAATGCTGTTTTTTCTGTTTTTAAGAAAAACTATGCCGTTTGGGGACCTTTTCTTTTTTCCTGCAAACTGAAAAATTTATTTTTTTCGAAAAAATTATATAATAATCGAAATTTTCAATTGTTTTTATTCTATAATATATATCAGGGTTTTTTTTCTTTTCTTTAAAAATTTTACAAATATTTTAAGGTAATTCAAAATAAATTTCATTATAATTAAGACTTATAAATATCTGGGGTTGTATCAAATTCATTTTTTAAAAAAGGGGAAAAAGTGAAAAAAGACATATTTTTTGTTGGATTACCCAGTTAAAATTAGAATAAATTTAAAAATATAATATACTGGGATTCATTTTAAATTTTTTTCCTTGGTTTTTTTCTACCCCTTTTTAAAAAAGACTTTTTTAGAATTTTAAGTTCTTAAAGATAAAAAATTTTAATTTTTTTTACATTTTAAATTTTCTTTTAATGTTCCAAGAGAAAAAACCCGTTAAAAACTACTAATAATTTGTTTTTTTGGAAAATAAGTTCCCCTTTTACTTTTTATGCAAATTAAAATTTTTAAAATTTTTTTTCCCAGGGGGATGGCGGTGATTTTCTTCAAGACCATTTTTGAAAATTGTGCCAATTAAAAATAAACCCTTTTTTTTTTATTCCCTATAATTTTTTATTATTTTCTTAGGGAAAATAAATTTGCTATTGTTTTCAAGTTTTTAAAAAACTTTAAACTCTGCAGAAAAAGGTGTTTGTTAATTTTTTTTTTTTTTTAATTTTTTTTAAAGGGTTTTTAAGGAAAATAAAATGCGCAAAATTGGGGGGGAGGTTTTTTTTTTCCCCTCTTGGGAAAAAATATCCCGGATTGGGAAAAAAAGTACCAGTCCCCCTCCGAAAACCCGGGATTAAAGGGAAAAACCCTTCTTTTGCATAACCTTGGGGGTGACGCTGGATTGGGTTTAATTGCAAGATCCCAAAATTTTTTAGGCCTCCTGGGGTTTAACTTTCCCCGAATCTGGTTTTTAATTTTAGAGGGAAAATTTCCCAAGTTCTGGGTTTTGGCAAATTGGGAATGACATGACCTAACGTTTAAATTTACTATTATTTTTTCATTTTTTCAGTCCTAAATTTACTTTCATTTAAAAATTTATACAATTTAGGGTTTAGTTAATTTTTTTAATTTTTAGTCTAAAATTTTGTAATAATCCTGACTTTAAATTTTTTAGTTAAATTCTTGCTTTTAGTTGTAAAAAAATGAGTTCTTACTTTCATTTAAAAAAATGGGAAAAATTCCTTTCTTTCATTTTTAAATTTTTTAAAATTCGTTAATTTTTTAGTAAGTTTAAGGGCAAGTTTTACCCAAATTGTAAAATCCAGTATATTTGTGATTCAATCAGGGAGCATATTAAAACAGTATGGCTACTTGAAATAATGGCGTGTAAGGGTGAAATTTTTGAAGATAAAGAACCCGGTTTTCTTTAAAATTTTTGGAAAGTTAAAATTTTTAAAAACCTTAACTAAGGGGATATGGGGGGAAAGGGGAAGATGGCCCCAAATAGCAAACAAGGGGTCTAGCTTCTGCTCCCCATTTTTATTTTTGGATAAAATAACATCTAGTGTATGAGTGCTTTACATCTGGCCCAAAACACTTTTAAAAAGGGGGGGGGGGGGAGGGGAAAACCTCTAGAATTTTTTTTCATATTTTATTTTCCCCCCAACTTTGAAAAAATACCAAAACCTTTTTGGCAAAAAAATTTTGGGTTAAAATAGCAAAATTAAAATTAAACCCATACATGGGAAAACCAAAACAGCCCGTTTCATACAATTAAAAAAAACATTAGCTAAAATAATTTCCCTATTGTGTTAAAAAAATTGTTTCAGTTTCCCCCTAATTTTTAATTTGTATACTTTAAAATTTTTAAATTCCCTTTTCCCACCCATACGATTTTAAAATTTTTAGGAATCAATAAACCCCAAAATACATTTTTTTTTTGTATCAATAAGCTTTTATTTTTTTTCGGGAAATTTTTTTAAACAAATAATTCTTTTTTTTTCATTTCCAAATTTTCCCCGGAAAAATAACATAAAAAACTTCTTTTAAAAATAAGTTGGGGTTTTTAAATGGCTCTTTTGGGAAAAAGAGTAAAAAAGATTAAATTTAGGGGTAAACAAAAAAAAAATGATTAACTAAAGCCTTTTAAAACCCAAAACTTTAACAAAACAAAAAACCCCCATAAACAAAAACATTAAAATGAAAAAAAACGAAAATTTTTGTATTCTTTTTTTACCTAAAGTCTAAATGTAAACAGAAAAATTTACATGGTTCTTTAGTAAGAGCATAATAAAACCTATTTTTGTTTTGGGGAAGGGGAAGACTAATCCCCCCCGGCAAAAAGGGGCAGCCTGCCAGGTGAAAAAGGGTTTAAAAAAGCACCCAAAATTTTGGGTTTTACCTCTAAGTATGGGGCCTTGGGCCTTAAAAATACCAAAAACGGTTGGTTTTCCAGAAAACAAAACCCTTTTCGGGGAAAAAAATTTTACCAAAAATTTTTAAGAATTTTTCAAGTTGGGCCCAATTTTCAGCCCGGGCAACAGAACAGCACCGAGTTTTGCCTTTGTCCCAAAATTTTAACCCTTTAAATTTAAACTTCCAAATCGGTTTTTGCTTTCGGGGCACACCGGGCATGAAGGGAAACATATGTGCCAATTATTTTAAAATTTCCCTTTATCCTTGGTAAGTTTCAGCCGGAAAAAAACTCGACCAAAAAACACATAAACCCAACCGGGTTGGGGACAACTATGTCCGGTTTACCCCCAGAGGGGTCGACAAAAAAAAAAAACTGCTTTAAAATTTTTTCAGGATAAACAAATTACAAATTTTTTTTTACATTTTTTTTTCCTTTAAAAAATAGCAATTCAGGCATTAAAGGGTTTTTCAATTTTAAAAAACCTTTAAAAACACCTTTTTTAAAAAAAGAGAAAGGGGGTACATCCCAAAATTTTAGGGATACAATTTCAAGGGAAAAAAAATCACAGCTTTTATCAAAAAGGTGATATGGGAAGCTTTCAAAATTTAATTTTTTCAATTACTACCCCAAAGGAACTTCAAAGTAAATGGCCCAAAAATACCCCCGTATTGAAAAATGTTTCCTTTTTAAATTTATTTTTCCCATTTATTTGGTAGTCAGTAACAGGGGTGATAACCCCAAAAAAAACAATACAGACCAAAAGAAAGTTATCGGGAAATTTTTAAAAATTTTAGAAAGGGAAAGGAAAAACCCGTTTTTTAAACATTATCCCCATGTCTCTTTAAAGTAAATCTTATGTAATTTTAGTGTATTTTTTTCCCTAAAACACCATAACCAACCAAAAATTTACTAGCTACCCTTTGGGGATTTCCCCAAAAAAAAATTTTTAAAAAAAAATCCCCTTTTAAAACTGGGACTTGTTTTTTAATTTACTTCAGGGAAAAATCCAAAACTTTTTTTTTTACCTTTTTTTTTATTCTAAACAATTAAAATTTCCTATTAAATTTGAAATACAGAAAAAAAATTTTAAAAAAACAGGGGAAAAACAAACAAACAAAACAGAAAAAAATTTGAGAATCTTTAAAAAAACATAAAAATTTATATTGGGGGGGGTTTTAACAAAAAAGGACTATAAAAAAAATTTTCCCCGGAAAAAACTTTTAAAGGGAGTGCAACCCCTAAAAAAAATTTAAAAAATTTCTGTGTAAAATTTACTAAAATTCAGGGGTTTTTACAAGGCCCCTTTCCTAGTAACTGAAAAAAATTTATTGTTATATAAACTTAATATCGCCAGACTGTTGTTAAAATGGAGGAGAGTGCAAATACAAAGAAAAATTCTCTTTCGAATTCCCCCCCGGGCACTACTTGCCACTTTGAAGAACCAATACAACACCCTTTTAAAATTTTAAAACGAGGGAAAAAAAAAAAAAGGGCCCTTTTAAATTTTTGAAACCCTTTTTTGAAGCAACCATTTTTCAAAATGGGCAAATTTTTTTAACTGGGGAAATTTAATAAAGGGGGGGATTAAAATAAATTTCCCCCCAGAAAATTTTCTTCTGGTTTTTTAAGGGGGAACTTTCTGTTTAGAACAAAAACAAAAACTGCTTCACTTTCATTTTAGGGTACCTACATTTATTTCTATCCAATACATTTTAAAAATTGCTAAAATTTGGCTTTTCTTTTAAAAACTGGCCCTGACAAATTTAAAGTGTACAAAAAAAAAAATAAATATATATTTTTAAAATTGTGAAAAAAAAAATTAAAATTTTTTTAACTAAAAACTGTAAAAAATTGGCAAACAAATAATCAAACCAAAAGTAACTTGGGCCTAAACAAAAAATTTTTCATTAAAATTTTTAATAATTAATTTTATGTATAAAAAAGATTTAAAAGACAAAAAGTATGTAACCAAAAAGTATTAAAGGGAAACTTTCCAATATATGTTTTGCAGAGAGGGGCAATTTTTCCCTGATCCCTTTTTTCATATAACAACTCAAATTTTAAAAGCTGTAAAAAATGTGATACTTTTGATTCATAAACAAAAAAACCTTTTAAAAAAAATAAAAGCAAAAACCCTTTAGTTTAAAAAAAAAGTAAAAAAAAACATCATAAATTTAGATAATTAAGGAAATTTTTTGGAGAAAAAATAAAATTGAAAAAAAAAAATATAAAATCTCAAAATTTTTAAAAAAATTCTTTTAAGAAAACACAAAAAATAAAAAAAAAGTAACAAATTAAAATTTCATTTAAACCCTACTTTTTAAAAACCCCCTTTTTTTTTTTAAGCAATAAATAAATGGGTTTCTTTAAAAAAAAAATATTTTCAAAAAAGAAAGAGAACAAATAAAAAGCATAATGAACCCCACCTTTAAAAAACCCCAACCCCTAGTGCGTTTTCGGGCCACTTTGGGTCCAACCAAACCCCCAAATCCATTTCATCTGGGCAGATCCTATGTTTGGGTTTTTTACTTTAATTGCAATAAGGGTTTTTTAAAAACCATGATCCTGAAAGAGTGCGTGGATGGCAGGTGGGCCCGGATTTCCCTGCCCGGTCGCAAACACCAACTACTTGGTTTTTTCTGGTTTGGGGTCAATTATACGGGGAAATTTTTATGAAAAAAATGGGGCCCTTTTATTAAAATTTTTAAAACATTTTTTTAATTTTAAAAAGCAAAAGCCCATTTTTGAACAAACTTAAAAAGTTTTATTAAAAATAGATTGGGAATCAGGGCCCCATTTTAGTAAATTTTTTAAAACAAAAACAAAATTTGTAAGGGTTTTTGTATTAACCCAAACCTTTTGGGCCGAAAGGGATCTTAAAAAAAAAAAAAACATTTTAAATTTTTTTTACCCGGGGAAAAAACCCGTTTTTTTTTACAAAAAGAAAAATTTAAAAAAAACTTTAAAATTAACTCCCAAATTTAAAGAAAAAAACAAAAAATTTTTTTTGCACAATTTTAAAATTGTCCAAAAAAAAAACAAAAAAATGATCAAAAAAAAATAAAAAAAAAAATTTATTGGTATGAAACTTTTGGGGAATCTTTCCCCTGGAAAAAAATTGAAAATCATTATATTGCTCCCTTTTCAAACCTTGGGAATAATAAATTTACAAAACAATGCATCGAAGAAAATTTTTTTTCAAAAAAAGGGGGTTTGTATTTAAAAAAAAGGTGCCATCTTATGCAAAACAAAAAAAAAGTTGTTTCACCTTAATTTATCAACATAAAATTTAAATTTTTTTCTGCCAAATATTTTTTGGGGGTGTTTTAATGGATGGGTTTTCTTTTAAGTTGAAATAAAAGAAATACATTCTTTTTTTATACTAGTTTCTTGGATTTAGCACAACCTCCAATTAATTCATTTAAATCCCCCAATTCAATTAAAAAAATACCTGGTAACAGGAAAAAAAAAAATGGGCTCCCACAAAATGAAAAAAAACAGTTTAATTTTTTTTACTCTCCAAAAAATTTGGAAACATAAAAACATATTTTTAAAACTTTTTTGGGCTATTTTTAAAAACCAATTTGTACTTTTTTTGGCAACAAAAATCACATGGGTTTTTATTAAAAAGTAACCAAGTTTAACCACCCCAAACCCCACAATCAGGGCCCATTGTAACATAATTAATTAAAAAGTTAAAACAAAAAAATATTCCAATAAAGGGTTTCAAAAAATTAAAGGTTTTTTTAAAACTATTAGGAACTGGGAAAAATTTTTTGCAAAAAAAATTTTTTTTTTTTTTTTGTTGAAACATTGTTGTTTTGGGGTTAAAAAAACACAATTTGGGAAAAAAATTGTTTTAAATACCCCTATCATTTAGGCCATACCCAAAAAATTTTAAAATTCTTCGGAAAAAATTT
>NW_026459323.1:0-12860 GCF_021730395.1 Mercenaria mercenaria | reverse complement strand
AATCAAGGTCGATTTTTTTCATTTTCTCCATTTTGATATTTCCCAATTTTTAAAATTTTTCTGAGGAAAGGGTTTAAAAAAAAAAAAATTATATTTTGATGTCTTTGTAAAAAAAAATTACTTTTTTTAAAGGCTTGCCAGTCAATATCAAAACCCCCTCCCGGGGGCCGAAAGGACTGAAGTTTCCCTTTTGGCCCAATTTACTGGCAAGCCTAAGGTTAAAAAAACCTTTAAATAAATTTTTCTTGGGGGGTTTTTTTCTCTTGAAAAAATAAATTTAAAACCACGTTTTATAAAATAAAATCCCTTCCCCCTTTAAATTGCTAAATTTCTATAATAAATTTTTGTCCATTTTTTAAATTTGGAAAGTACCTTTAAAATTTTTAAAAAAGGGTTTTTTACCAAAAAATCTGAATGGCAAAAATAGTCCAAAAATTTTAAATTGAAGGTAACTTCTGACCAATTTTTTCTTTAAGATTGGGCCAAAAAGGTGACCTCTAGAGTTTTAAACAACCCTTTTCCTTTGTTTAAACCCGGGTGACCTTTTTTTTTAAACCCCCAGATGCCCCAATTTTCGAACTTGCCCCAAGTTTTATTTTGAGGGAACATTTCTGCCCAAAGTTTCTTTAAAGGGTTTGGGGCCCCAAATTGTAAAACCCCGAGTGAAAACCCAAGTTTTTTTTTTAAAATTTTGGACCGGGTGACCTAGTTTTGGCCCCCCAGATGACCCAATATCGAACTCACCAAGTTTTTATTGAGGGTAAAAAACCCTGACCAATTTTCCCTTAAGTTGGACCCAAAAATTTTTGGGCCTCTAGATTTGTTAACATCAAATTTTTGACATGGAAGACTGAGGCCCGACAACGGGACAGGGGGGCAATCACAAAAGCCCCCTTTTTTAGGAGCACTTCGTGCTAAATGTTGAGCAAAAAAACAGGAAAATGGGTTCAGTGGCAAGGTACAGTCAAGTGAATTTTCTTATAGAGGTCCCCCGGTTTTTTTAAAAATTGGCCCACCTAGGAAAAAAGGGATATTTTGTTTTTTTTTTAAGTTTTTTTTTCCCTTTAAATAACTCACAAATTTAATTTGGCCCCCGGGCGGGGCCTTTTTTTAAACCCCCAGGGGAAAATTTTTTAAAACCCTTTTGGTAGGGAACTGGGACAAGATAAATCCCAAAATATCAAAAGTAGGCGAAGGTTTTCCCGCCAAGAAATTTTTTTTTTTTTTTTTCCTTAAAAGCCTATAATAAAACTTTGGCCCCCCGGCGGGGCCTCTTTTCCCCCCGGGGTAAAATTTTTTGAAAAATTTTTGGTGGGGGGACCAAAGAAAATGCAAAAAACCCAAAAATCCAGGTCAAAGGTGTTTGGTATCAAGAAGAAATTTTTTAAACTTTTCTATATAAGCCCATGTAAAACTCGAGACCCCCCCCCCCCCACGGCCGGGGCCCCATATTTGACCCTAGGGGGGAAAGTTGAAAAATTTTTTGGTAGGGGGGACCACAAGATGATGTACATAACCAAATTTAAAAAGCCATGGGCCCCATGGGTTTTTTTAAAAGAAGATTTTAAGTCTATCTTTTAAAATGGCCCTTTGCCTCTGGGGAAATCAAACAATTTAAACTCATCCCTTTAACTTTTTAAAATCAAAGCCTTGAAAAATTGTCGAGGTTGCTTTTTTGGGTAGAGTTTTTTTAAATTTTAAATGCCAGTCTATAAATATAAAAGAAAAGAAAAAAAATACTAATGTGCCTCAAAATTTAAGAAAAAATCTGCCTAAACCTAAAATGAACGCAAAGGCCCGTAAAGAAACCCTGGGCGGGAAAATACCTGATAAAGGGACAGTTCTTATAAAAATTAAAAAGGTAGTGTGAATTTTTAAAAGATGTTAAAAAACGGTTTTAAACTTTTAAAAATTCATGGGCATTTTTGCCCATAAACCCAAAACCTTTTGGATAATTTTGGGAAATAAAATAAAAAAAGTCATGAAGTCAGAAAAAATTTAAATTTTTGGTACGGGTTAACCCCCCCCCAAAAACTGTTTTCCAGGGGTTTAAAACCGGGCCCAAAATTTTTGGGGAACCCCAATCCCCGCCTTAATGTAAACCAACACTCACATTGGCTTAAGGGAGAAAAAATCATCAACCTAAAAAATTCCTAGATTGAAAACCCCACTGTAAACAAAACAAAACAGACAACACCCTAAACCCAACTTTTAAAATTGCCCCCGGCCGGAAAAGGTCAGTTGGGGGAGACAAAAAAGCCCTTGGAAAGGTTTGGTTTTTTTCTAATTTGTTTTAAATTTTAATTCTGTTTTCTGGAAAAAAAATCCAAAATTTTGTTTTTATTTTACACCCCCCGGGATAGAAACCCCTTTTTTTTAAATTGAATCCCTGCCCCAAAATTTTCTTTAAAATCTGTCCCCCCCTTTAAATATTCACAGTTTCCCCTAACTTTTTATCCCATCCAAAAAAAAGGGGAAAATTGAAAAAAATTTTTTAAAACAGTCGGATTTTTTGTAGTTTTTAAAAAGCCAAAAAAAAAAAACCCCCCTTCCCCTTATTAAAAATTTTAAAAATTTCCAAACAAGAAAAAATAATAAAACCCCCCGAACACTAAACCCGACCATTTTGAAAATAAGAAAACAAGAATAAACATTCCCCCCAAGTTTACCAAAGAAAAAACAAAATTTAACCCTCTAAAAGAATATTTTTCCTTTTGATTTTATTTACCTTTTTTTAAAACCCAAAACTTTTACCCCAAAAATTCCCCTAAAACCCTAAATTTAACCCTATTAATTTTATAAACCCCAGTCAAAATTCCCAAAAACAACCCTTTTTTTTCCCCCAATACTTTTTTTTTAACCCAAAACCCCAAAAACCAATTTCCCTTTCCTTAACCCCAAAAAAAATTTCCCCCCCTTTCCTTAAATTTTAAATTCCACAACAGTTTCCCCCCCCTTTTCCCCCCCCCCTTTGTTTTGCCCTGGTGCCCCTAGTTTTTTGCCCCTGGGAAAACCCCAATATCAAATTTTGCCCAAATTTTTTATTGAGGGTAAAAAAATTTTACCAATTTTCCCTTTAAGAAAAGGGCCCAAAATTGTGACCTCTGAGTTTTTAACAAGCTTTTCCCCAAATTTTTAACCTGGGGGCCCTATTTTTTTTGCCCCCCTTTTGAAAAAAATTTGGGAATTAAACAATGGTCATTAAAAAATAAAAAACTTTGCCCAAGTTTCTTTTAAGAAGGGTAAAAAAATTTTGGGCTTCTGGGAGTAAAAAAACTAGTTTTTCCTTTGTTTTGGGTCCTTTTGACCTGTTTTTGACCCTCCACCCCCCCAGTTTCAGTCTGGCCCCTTGAAAACCCTTCAAAAAATTAACATTTCTGCCCCAATTTTTTCAAAAAGGGTTTAAAAGTCTTAAATGTGACCTCTTCCCGTGTTAACAAGCTTTTCCTTTGATTTGACCTTTGGTGTGGACCTAGTTTTTGATCCAAGATAACCCAACTAAAAATGGCCCCAAGATTTTTTTGAGGGAAACTTTCGGCCCAAAGTTTCAAAAAAGTTTTTGGTCAAAAGGGTTTTTTAAAACAGCCCCAAAATTGTTGACGAGGGAGGGGACACGGGTAAAATTCACAAAAGCTCCCCTTGGGCATTTTTGTCGTCAGGTGGGGGCTAAATGCTGGGTTTTTGTCCCGGGGTGACAAATTAACCCCCTAAAATTTGGCCCTTTTACCCCCGCCCTCCCCCCCTTAAAAGCAGATTTTCTTGGGCTATGACCTTGACCTAAAATTTCCCAATCCCCCTAATTTCATGATCCTCTGCCAAAGTGTTCTCGGTTTGTTGTAGGGAAAAAGTTTTAATTTTTTCCGGGCCCTTTGGGACCTTGGAAATTTAAAATCAATACGGAAATCTGCGGCAAGAAAAACCTTGTACTAAATTTTTTTTTTTCTCACCCCAAAACCCATCCTAAGTTTTTTGAAAAAAAAACCGGGTTTAAAAGAACTGTTTTTTTTTTGGGTTTGGAATTAACTTTACACCGACCCGGGGATGGGTAATGGGATTTAACAGTATTTTGGGGGAGGTCCCCCCAATTTTCCCCCCAAATGCATCATTTTAAAAAACCCGGGGTCTGTGACCTTGCCCGTACCAATGACCTCAACTAAAGGGGGGGTCACCAGCGGGTTTAAAATTAAAACCTCCCTAAAAATTTTCCCCTTTCAAGTTAAAAATTTTCGGGAAAAACTTTTAAAACTGTTTTGCCTTTTTGTGCCCTTGCCACTGCCTAAAGTAAAATTGCCCTGTTTTCTGGGGTGCCAGGGGTTGCCCCCAAACAATCCCCCAAAAGGCTAAAGGTCCCAAAAAAAACCCCTTTCGGGGTTCAATGTTAAAGGGTCCCCCCCCCAAATTTAACCTTTGCCCTTTTGGATTTTTGACCTAAAATTAAAACCCAACCTGTCTTTTATCATGTTACCCCTTTTTGTTACAAAAGCTATGCCCCCAGGCCAAAGCGTTTGCAAGTTTCTTACCTTTGACCTATGACCCCAAATTTCGAATTTACCTTTTCGCTATTCCCAAAAAAATATTTTAAATGGGTTTAAAGTTTTCATAATTTAACCCTCGGAAAGCCATGAAAACCTCTTCTGGACGAAAAGGGTTTCCACAGGGGGGTATAACCAAAACCCTTTTTTTAAAAACCCAATAAAAAACAAAAAAACTAGATCCCCACGGGAATATGTCAAGCCCCCAGCTGTCAAAAGGATGGGATTTTGTGATTGTTTTAAAAAAATGGGGTTTGTATTTTTCCCAAATTTTAGGCCCGGGAAAAACCTTTCCAATGCGAAAAATTTTCCCTTGCCACCCCAAAATTTTCCCCTGTGTACAAGACAAAAGCCCAAAAAGTATTTAAAACCCCCCCCCCCAAAAAATTTAAATTTTTTAAAAAATTTGTTTAAATTTTCCACCAAAAAACCATTTCAAAAATACCATTTTTTTTGAAGAAATGGGTGAAATTTCGGAAAAGGTAATCTCCCGAGCTCGCCAAATTTTAACCCGTATAAATAATTTTGTGTTAAAAATTTTTTTTTTCCTTTTTTTAAACCCTTTTTATTTTTTTAAAAACACGTTAAATTTCTAAAAACCCCCTTTAAAAAAATACCTTTTAAATAATAAAAAAACGGGTGAAATTTCCCGGTTTTGGAAATTTCCGGCGCGGTCGCCAAATTTTTAAATTCTAAAAAAATATTTGCTTGAACGAAATTTTTATTTTTTTCCTTTGTTTTTAAAATTAAATATGAAAAATATGATTAAATTATATCAAAAACCCCTTAAAAAATTTCCTTTTAAATTAAAAAAAATCCAGGTGTTTTGGTTTGAAAATTGTTTTCCGGTTTTAACCGGTGTTTTCCGGGTTTTTTAAGGGGGGATTCAGGTTTTAATGTTGACCCGTGCATGCCCAAAAAATAAAAAAAAAAATTAAAAAAGCCCCCAAAAAAATCCGCACCAGCAGAGATAGGGCAAAAACCTGAAAATTGGGTGTAACCCCTGGGAAAGTTTTACTACAGAAAAGTGGTCCTTTAAATTTTTTCCCCACGACCAAATAATAAAAAAGTTACAAATGTAAGCTTTTATAAATCCCCAACCCAAAAGGGAAATAATTTTTAAAGGCCCCTTTTGCATGACATCCCCTCGCATGTGGTGAACCAAATTTTTCCAAGTTAAATCAATTTTCCCTCTAAAGCATTTCCAAAAAAGAAAAGCCCAGACAAAGTCATTCTTGTATTGATTTTTTTCCCCCCTAAGTGTGACCTTTTACCTTTGACCCCAGGGCCGGTTTTTTCCCCCAAAACCCCTCCGTTCATGGTGGTGAAAAATTTGGGGCCAAGTTACCCCAAAGTCCCCCCCAAACCGAAGAAGAAAAAGCTCCCGCAAAGGTTTGTCATTCTTGTAAACCCCTTTTTTCCCCCTAAGTGTGCCCTTTACCTTAGACCTAGGGGCCCGGTTCCTTTCCATACCCTATTAAACAAGATTGCCCCCAACCCCCCAAATTAGGTCCGGGCAAAAATTCCGGCCACGCATGGGACATACCCCCAATAACATTTGGCCCAATATTTTCTTTGCTTCTGCAAGCGGGCTCGAAAAAAACAAAATCAAAGTGGTGAAAAAAACAATTTTTCTTAAAGTAACAGACTTAAATTAAACACTTGGGGTGTTTTTCAAAAAAAAATTTATTTTTTAAGTAAATCCCGAAAACCTTTCCTTAAAAGTTTTGTTTTTTTTTTAAAATTCCCTTTTTTCTTCTGTCTTTTTTTTTTTTTCTGGGTTTCTTTTTGCTTTTTAAGTATACTGGAAATTTTTGCCCCTTCCCTTTTGGGAGCTGCCCGGTCCCCAAGAAGTGAACCTGTAAAACAAAACAAATATTTTAAATTTATAAAAAGAGACCCCCCCCCAAAATTTTATAAAAATCCCCTGAAAAAAAGGCCCTTTAAATGGTCCCCAAAAACAAAATTTTTCCGAAGCACGGACCCGGAAAGAAAAACCCGCGATATCACAAAAAAACCAAACCCGCACTATTACAGGTGACTAAAAAATCCAAAATCTTTAGAAACCCCTTTTTCCCCAGTTTCACTAAAAAAGTAAATAAAATCAAACCATTTTTTGATGTGAATTTTTGGGTAATGTTACCTTGCCTGGAAAAAATGCCCCTATTTTTTGATTGGGCGTGGGGGGAAAATAGGCCTTGTATATAAGGGTGAAAACCCCGGGGGTAACAATTTCTGACAAGAAATCATTTTTTAAAGTTTTTCCCTTTTTTGGGGGGAGGTTTTTTATGGAATTAAATTTATGGGTTTTTGAAAAAGACCCCCCCATGATCATTCCCGTGAAGTTTGGGGTAAAAATTTCCCTGTGGTTTTTGAAAAAGATTTTTTTTCAAAATTTTTGGCACATGACCCGGGCATCAATCCGTTTTACCCTGTGGGCCGGTAAGGCTAAAATTTTTTTAAAATTTTCATCCCTGAAAGTTTTTAAATTTTTTGGTTTTTTTCCCCGAAATGGCCTTTTTTCCTCAAGAAAATGAAATGGAGTCCCTTTTTCTAAATTTAAAAAAAAAATTTTTTTTTCCGGTAAAAACCCAAAAAAAACTAGGGTAGGTAAATTGGAAAAAAATTTTTCTTTGGATTTTTTTAAAAATTTTTTTTGGCCAATTTTTTTTTTTTTTTTTTTTTTTGGAAATTATTTTGTTCAAAAAAAAAAAAACAAAAAAGTAGGGTTTTTCCTTGACATCCTAAAATTGTTTATAACCCTCCTGCCCCCTGTTTTTAAAAACATAAAAAGTTTCATTTTTGGGAACTTTTTTTTTCAAAAAGTTGAAAAAAAAGTTCCCCAAAGACAAAGGCGGAGGGCCGTCCAATTTGGGGCGGGCCAAAAAAATTTAAAAAGGGGGTCAGGGTACAAAGGGAAAACAAATTTTTTTTTCGCCCAATTTCCTTTTGGGAAATTTTATTCTTGCCCGACCCCCCAATTTGCAAAAAAAAAAGTTTACACAAAAACTAAAAAAATTTTATACCCTAAAACTGGTCATGCTTTTTTTTTTTAATGAAATTTAAAAAGTTCCCCCAAACTGGGAAAATATAAATAAAAAAAAAAAGAAAGAAATCCTTTTTGAGCTGCAAGCAAGGGGTTTTTTGTCCCGTCACAACACTTTTGGGGCAGTCCCCCCATACTCGTATATTGGGCCAAGTGCCCGGAAAAAAAATGAAAAGGAAACAAATTAAGAAAACTTTGGGCAAACCCGCTGTTTTTAAATTTCCCCCCGGTCTAAGAAACTAACAACCCCTTTTTGCAGTCCCCTTTTTAAAATTTTATGCCCTAAAATTTACCCCCAATTTTTCATTGGGATGCGGAGAAATTTGTTTTAAAAAAAACTTTTTTTTTGAAAAAAAAACCCGTTGCCCAAATTTTCCCAAAAAGAAAAATGAAAAAATAAATTTCGGTTAAAAATTTTGTTTTTTAAAAGAAAAGTCACTGTAAGGTAGGTTTTTTTACCCGCTGACCAGCCAAAAAGCCAAAATTACTTTAACCCGGGGAATTCCGGTACCTTTTTTACTTTGGGGGTCCCAAAGAACCCTTCCCCTTTTTTTCGGAAACCTTTTAAAAGGCCAAAAAAAACCCGGGGAAAACAGCTAGAAAAAAAATTTTTTCTGCCTTCCTCGTTTATTTGAACACAGGACCCCAAAATGCACCAAAAAGTTTATTTGGGATCTGACGGTCCTGAATCATAAAAGTTAAAACCCTTTCCCCTAATTTTGGGATGTGTGCAGTGGGACAAAATTTTAGATTTTTAACTAACCCCCTGGGTGGCCCAACCCGATAGAAAAATTTTTCCCCCCCCCGACACCCAAAACCCCATTTCCTGAACTTAAAGCAAATTTTAACCATAAAACAATGGTCAAACTCAAAACCCTCCAAAAACTTTTATTTATAACCCTGCCCTAAAAAAAAAAAACAAAGTGGGTTTTTCCCCCCAGCATGGTTTCCCGGGCCAGCCCCCCGCATTTTGCGCATTTTGGTTTAAATCCCTGCTGTTCGTTAAAAGTTTTTTCCCCAATTTTCCCAAAAAGGCCCTTTAAAGCGAAAAAGCAAGGGCCCGCCCGACGCGCGGGGCAAGGCTGGCTGGATCCATGCTTTTGGTTTTCAAACCCACTTTGTTTGGGTTTTTTCCCTGGGACGGGAAAATTTTCGTTTTGGGAAAATGCTCGACTGGGGTTCCCAGGGAACCCCCAACCGAATTTCATCGGCCCCAAAAAAAAAAGTGAGCGGCTTCAGTTTTTCATTTGCAGAGCTCAAAATTTAAATTTTTTGACCAACCCCCCCCCCCCCCCCCCCCCCCCCCCCTGGGGAAAATTTTTGGGATGTACTTTTTTTTTCCCTTTTTGCCCAAATCGAATCTCTTTCCCAAATTTAGACTTTCCAAATTAAAAATGTTAGAATATCCCAAAAAATCTGCAAAAACCCTAATTCCCTTTGCCCGGTTTTTTTTTGGCGTAAAAATTTTTTGGCTTTCCACAAAAAAGGGCCTTCAAAGTTTCGGAAAGATCATTGATGGGGAAAACCCTTTAAATCCCGGCTTAAAAATACGGCAAGGCAAATTTTTTTTCCCCAATATTATAGTGATTCAACTCGTCACCCGAGCGCAAAAGTGAAAATTTCCCTTTTTTTTTTATGCCGTTATCCCCTTATTTCACTGAAAGGGGCCAAAAAAGAAAACTGTATGAATTTTGTAAAATAAACCCGCGTTTTTTTGATTTTTAAATTTTTAAAGATAGGGGCCCCTCCCTTTTTTAAAAATCGTAATCCAATTTTCCCAACCCCCAAAAAAAAAATTCCCAAAAAAAAATTGTGTTTTCGTTTCCCCAAAAAAAGGGGGAATCTAACCAAAAAATTTAACCCAAAACCCCAAAAGAAATATTAAGTAATTGCCCCAAAAAAACCTGGGGTGAAATTTTTTCTTAACCCGCCAAACCCAAAAAGGCCCATTTTCGGTCCCCCCAAAATTTTTCCCCGAGAAAGGCAGGGTTTTTTCCCACAAAGGGCCCCCTACCCCCCCCCAAAATTAAAATTAAAACCTCCCTACCCCAAAAATTGTCCCCAAGGGTTGTAATATTTTTAAACTTCCCCCAAAAAATTTTCCCCAATTTTAAAACCTAACAAACCCTTTTTCCAAAAAACCAAAATAACCAAAAATAAATACAATTATAAAAAATACAAAAAAAATTTGAAAATAATTAATAAAATTTTAAACCCCCCCCCCCAATTTGGGACCAAAAAACATTTTGGCATTGGGGAAAATAGACCCCAAAAACCCGGGTTAAAAACGGCCCCCCAAAAAAAAAACCCGGAAAGTACTAAAATCTTTTGCATGGGTTATGGGGTTTTGACTAACCCCTTTAAAATTTTTGCCTTTATAGAACCGTTTGAATTCAATTTCCCTTTAAAATTTTCCCAAAATAATTTGAAACCCCCAATCCCCAGGGAAGTCGAACCCCCAGATAAGGGCTGTATTTTTGAAAATTTCCAACTTGTTAAAAGGGGCAAATATGACTTTTAAAAATTTTTAAATTTTTTAAAGTATTCCCCAAACAAATTTATTTTAAAAAGTGGTTTTTTTCAGTACGAAAATTTAAAAAGTAAATTTAAAAAAATTAAATTCCAAAAGGGAAAGGGTCGGCCGAATTGCAAACCCGCCCAATTTTCGCTTATCAACCCATCCCGGGGTGTTGACAATTTTTTCCCGGTTTTCAAATGGGGGTGTGGAATATCCCAAACAAACGCCAATAGCATATTAATGTAATTCATTTAAAACATAACTATTTTTGGGCTTCAAAAATTATGCGTCAAAAAAAATTTTTAAAAGGGGAAAAAAAATTTACCAAAAAATGAAGGCAACCAAATTTTTTTTTATTTTTATATATATTTATTTGTTTTCATATTTAACCGTGAACCAATTTGAAAGAAAAAAACTTTACAAATTTTTTAAAAAATTTTTAGTTTTTTTTGTCGAAACCCCATCGGGCCAAAGTTACTAAACCTGTTTAAAATCTAAATTTTTTTTTATACCCTTTTAAACCATCCGTTCCCTTTTTTGGCCCACACGCCCTTTTCCCGCAAATTTAAAGCTAACTTAATTTTCTGTGTTCATTTCAACGGCCCCTTTAAGAAAAAAAATCTAAAAAAGGCCCCTTTCAAATTGATGAATAAACAAAAATTTTAAAAAAATAAGGAAATTTTTAGGGTTTTTTTTGGGTGGGTGTTTGTTTACATTTAAATTTTATACAATGGAAGTTAGTTTTCTCACGTTTCTAAAAATGTTTAACAGGGGCCAACCCTGCACATGCTGTTGGAGTGCCGCCTATTCAAAATTTAAAAATAAAAAAAATTCCATTAACCTTTATCCTGCAATTTAAAAAAAACGGATTCTTAATTTTAAAAAACAATATAAGCTTTGAAAAAAGAATTCAAAAAAACTAAAGTACGGAAAGGAATTTAAAAAAACGGTCTAAAACGACACAAAGGTGAAACTATTTTCTCATTCCCCAGTGAAGAACTCGTTGGAGAAAAGTTTTTTTTTTTCCCCAAATTTTCAAAATGTAGGCGCCAGTGTAACGTGTATCCCTCTCACTCTAGATATAAAAATGTTCAAAATGTCGCCGTTTAAAAATGCTACTCAGTATTGAATAAAGCATGTTTGTATCACAATTTATATCAGTGTAGTCACCAATGGTCACGTTACCGGCTGATTAGCTTCTGACGCAACAAAATTAACAGCTTACTTTGAATATTCTTTCGGGTCGCAGACATCTTATTGTGCGGATATTGCGTTTCGCCTACTGATCTGACGGACGCTTATTAACATTAACGAAGACCGTGATATCCCGAATTTCATCGGGGTCGTCGCACGCCCATGGTCTAAACCGGAACTCCATATTTTTTTATTTGGATAGTATGTGTTGTTTGGATACCCTCGTATGTTACCGTAGTGGGATTCGATCCCGATTTTCGTCGCTTTGCGACGAAAATCGGTAAGATCGATTCCCTATAAACCATGTGACCCCAGGGACGGGGCCAAATTTGCCCCTAGGGGGATAATTTGAACAGTCTGGTAGAGGACCACTAGATGATGCTACATACCAGATATCAAAGCCCTAGGCCCTGTGGTTTTGTACAAGAAGATTTTCAAAGTGTTCCCTATATAAGTCTATATAAACCATGTGACCCCTGGGGCGGGGCCATATTTGACCCTAGGGGGATAATTTGAACAATTTTGGTAGAGGACCACTAGATGATGCTACACACCAGGTATCAAAGTCCTAAGCCCTGTGGTTTTGTACAAGAAGATTTTCAAAGTTTTCCCTATATAAGTCTATATAAACCATGTGAACCCCGAGGCAGGGCCATATTTGACCCTAGGGGAATAATTTGAATAATTTTGGTAGAGGAGCACTAGATGATGCTACATACCAGATATCAAAGCCCTAGGCCTTGTGGTTTTGGACAAGAAGATTTTTAAAGTTTTTCCTTTAGGTTGCCATGGCAACCAGAGTTCTGCATGGAATTCAATTCTTTGAACAATTTTGAAATGGGGCCACCCAAGGGTCATTCCTGTGAAATTTGGTGTAATTCTGCCCTGTGGTTTTCAAGAAGAAGATTTTTTTAGAAAATGTTGAAGGACACATGACGCACGATGGACATTGAGTGGTCACAAAAGCTCACCATGAGCCTTTGGCTCAGGTGAGCTAAAAAGGAACCTGACTGATGGCACTTCTAATACACTACGACACAACCAAAGTCACAGTTAAAAGAATCAGATTTAAAAAAAGGGAAAATACAAACTATAAGGACTCATGACAGGACTTTAAAATTTCTTTCAGATAGCAGTAATTTTAAGGTAAGCGAGTAAAAAAAAAACTTAAGTGTTTACTGTATGCATCTGAAAAATAAATTCATTCTCAGCCAAAATATGCACAAATTAAAGTCACCCAACTGAACTAAAAAGGGTTTAAAAGCTTAATTTAATACCTAAAAGGGATGAAGATACAAAAAAAATGTTTTAAGTCAATAAAATAGTACTGGCAACAAGAAATATTACAAGATGACAACTCATATGAATCACAGGTCGATATTTTGCACTTCTGACCAGTTGATAGTTCAACATTAAATGTTGCTGAGGTAAGGTCAAAAAAAAAAATTATATCTGATGTCATGTAATAAACACTTATTAAATGGCTTGCCAGTCAATAGTCAAAACTCCTGCCGGAGGTCGTAAGGACTGAGAGTTAACCATCTGGACTATTTACTGGCACCATAAGCGT
>NW_026459322.1:0-6244 GCF_021730395.1 Mercenaria mercenaria | reverse complement strand
AATCAATGAAAAAACATCCGAAAATGCAGGTAAGTGGTTGACAGTGATTATACATGTACATCAAAAGTTATATGTCCAAACGTTAGTTTTGTTTTGTCTAGGGAAAACGAAAAAACACCAATATTTTCAGCATTTTCCTCGGGCCCAAAAGCATTTAGCATTTAAACAACTCAACTGCTTTCTTTGCGTGTTATATAGTATACACTAACTGACCGACAATTCATTCAATAAGTGTTTTATTATATTGCTTCATAAATTCATTTTCACTGATTTCATTTCTTCAAGTTTTGACTTTTTCACAGCAAAATTGTGTTGAACAATCACTGATTAAAAACATAAATTATGGACCGACGATTTTTTAAATTTTTTTTTATCGTGTGTGCTCAGGATGAATACACGACACACCAAAGGACGACATACTGCCGATTTGTCGTGTCTTTGAGTTCGTGCATGTAGATGCAAATACACAAGGACATAAAAAAACGACAGAATTGTCGTGTTCTCGCGCGGTCAGGGCGAAGACAATAAGACAATAAAGGGTGAGCGACGATACGACCTTTTTAAAACCCACCGACAGGACATTTGCACGTAGAATATTTGTGTGTCCCCCTATAAAATTTCAGTTTCCCTGTCTGGCATCTTTCCTTCGTCCTGACACGCGAGTACACGAAGACACGACAAATCAAATTATCGCATATCTTTAAATTTTTGCCGTCGCCCCAAAGACACGAAATGGGAGAAATACGCCACCATAGAAATGCAATAAGACTCTTTATCCAATGCTCCCAAAATTCTGTGGAACTTGTAAAAAAAGACCTCCTCAACTCCGAAACCGTTTATTTTGGCACCTCGAAAACCTGTCTTAATTTCGACTATTATAATTCAACATTCGTTTTACAGGTTGGATTTATTGGGTTTATCTGCAAGCCGATGTACACCACTCTAGCAACCCTTATACCTGCCAAAACAGGCCCCTCCCCAGATGGATGTCTAATATGTAAGGAAACTGGGAAAAGGTGCTGCTGAAGCCGCACCCGCCGAAGCCGAGCCATAAACTAAAAATTAGACACTTTTTCTACAAAAAGTAATAAAAACAAAAAAACAGTCTGATATATCATATGATTAAGAAAAAAGTAAAAATTGAAACTATGTCAAAATGCCGTCTCATGAATAAAGGAATACAATATACTAGTGTCTGGAGCTTGATAATATAACATAAAACTGATGGTAGTACTTATACATTTTAAGTTAAAGGCACTGACCTCTAGTTTTGGGCTAAAGATTATCTTTCTTTAAATCTGAAATTGATCATATTATGAACATTAGAACATGAGTTTTTGGTTCTAAACTATTTTTTTTTTCTAAACTATCTTAAAAATGCCAAATCAAGAAAAAAATAAACGCCAACCGGAATCGAACCCGGGGCATCCCGGGAATAAACATTTTCCTGCGGGGGCCACGGATGAGTACGCAATTACCGTTTTAAAACATAAAGCATAAAAATAAATACACTGGATAACCGGCTATCCTGACGCCGCTGTACGAAAAAAAAAACCACTAGAAAAGTAACCCCGCTGTAATAGGTAGGTAACGTTTTTTCATGTTTTTCTATTGATACTAAGCCAATTCTTGCAAATCAACTTGACAGTTGGGTTTAAAGGGAAAGGGCAGACTTACATTTACAAATTCCCGGGCTGAAAAAGATCTCTATGTTTCTAGAAATTCCCTGACAATTTCTTCAGTTTAAAAATCGAACAAAATCTAAAGTTTTGCGCAAATGTCTTGTTTATGAACAATCTGTGATAACTTTATCATCGGTTTAACAACATGTCCCTTTTTGGGGCACCTGTGTGAAATTTCCGGTTCTACGTTCTTTTGAAAAAATATATTAGCTGTTAAACAGAAATAGGTGAAAAAAATATGACTGTCGAAAACGGCCGCTAGTGCTGTCGCTGAACTCGGCTGTTAACATTTATAGACTATCCATTAACTCCGATGATTTTGAATACCTTTGTATGTAAAAAGTATTATTGGCAGTCATTTCACGAAAACGTGATAAATTTGAACAAGAGAGTCATTGACCCTAAAGCGCTCATCTGTGTGCAAGGGTTCAGTGTGTTTGTATTAGTACAGAGTTAGGGTTTTTTCTGTGTTAGCTTATATAAAATTGGTTGAACCGTTTTCATTCTGTAAAAGAATCAAACTTAATACGGCTCAACGCTTGTGCGAACCGGACGCGATAAAACAAGCCTTAGTGTTATATGGCCACTATGACTTAAATGTTTGTCGCTCTATTGTAATGAAAATTCATCAGTATATTAAGTCTGCGAAGTACAATTACCGATGTTTTTCTGCCTAATCGCTTGGGTGCTTAGGGCAGGATAACGTTATCAATTTGGACAAATTAATCAATCCATTGCATTGCAAAAGTTTATATGTATGTCATCTGAAAATACACGGCTTTGGTTGAATTGTTTCAGTTCGTCAGTGAACTCATCCTTATAAAGGCGCAACGCAAATGAGAACCCACCCCGATATAACATGCCTTTTACATCGGCCGCTGTGTCTTAAAATGTCTGTCGCACTACTTCGTGGGCTATTTACTTGTGAATTACCCAAAAAGAGATTTTATCGCTTTTGGGAAACGGAGCAGTGGTAAGGACAGGATGACGTTCTCCCAAATTTTGACAAAATTAAATCTGACATTGCTAAAGTTAAAACATATGACCTATTAAATACATTTGGTACGTGCTGGTTAACTCATTCTTATACGGCTCAACGCAAATGAGAACCGGATACGGTATTACAAGCCTTAGTAATTTTAGTATTTGTTTCTTTATTGCAATGAAAATATATCTGTGTATTAAGATAATTATTTGCACTCGGAAAAAAAACACGATTTGCACAGGGGTCCGTTCCCGGTATACGATGTATATAGATTTTTGGAACTTCGTCAAATCGTTCAAAGGGTCCGTTTTTGGGGAGGGTTGTCAAAAAAATTGTCATTTTATGCCTCGATACCTTTTTTTCGTTTTTTTAGAGTTTCCGGAATAGACATTCAAAAATATTTTCAAAAGGGAATTTTCGGTTTTTAAAATTTGTTTTCAAACGGAAACCCCGGGGTAGACAGAAATTTTGCGATTTTTACTTGCTTAGATATTCAAGCATCTGCCCAATAAAAACAAAGATTCTTGCAAAACTGCCAACGGAAAATTTGATTTTTTTCCTTATCAGATTTTGTTGCTTTTTTACAAACGCTTATCGGAATTCAAATGTCAAATTTTAACCACTGGGGGAAAAGGGTTTCGCACTTTAGGTTCTCAATGCACCCTAATCATGGGGTTTTTTTGGTAGAAGTCGAAGGGCCCAAAATTGGGTTTTGATACGTTGGGGGGGCCCGGAAATAGCTCATGGTTTGCACCTGGCCCCCCAAAACCAGGCCCGGGGGTTTTTCGTCCCCGGCAGCTACTGGGGAAATTTTTCCCAGAAACGTTTTTCCCAGTGATTCCCCCCCAAACTAGAGGTGTACTGGCGGGAAACCCAGGCAATCCTTGCGTGGGATCAGTTTCAAAAAACACTGGGGACGTAAAGAACCAGGCTGTCTATTCGAAACGAGCAAGGGGTAATTAAACCGGAAAAGCCCGTATCTTTATTTTCTGAATCCCCTGTCCCTGGGGGCCCTTTTCCCCCCCTCTGTCCCTTTTGGCCCGACCCATCTGTGTCTGTACCAAATAAGGGTAATTAAGCCCCCCCGTTGGGGTTTCAAAAAGAACTATGAAAAGCGCCTTTGGGGGGCTATATAAAAACTGGTAAATTTAATGAAAAACCCCCGGTGAAAATACTAAGTGTAAAATTAGGCGTTTTAAACAAATAAAGCAGTTTTAGTTTCAGTTTTCCTTTTAGGAGCCCATTTTAAAAGATTTTTTTGACCTCCCCAAAATACATTGAATTTTTTTAAAAATTGGGAAAAAGCCCTTCCCACGTGCGGCCAACTTTTAGTCAACATTAAGGTAATGAACCAAAATTAAATGAATCTTGCATCGAAAGAAACTAAGAATTGAAAAATACGGGTTTAAACACCACAAAAAAATGCCGCTCTTTTTGTAAACGCGTTTGCTTCTAACACCCGGTTTTTTTTGGGCCGCTTTCCAGAATTTTTTCTCAAATTTGGGAGAACTTAAATTGCCAAGATCATAAACCCCCCTTTCCCAAAAAATGAAACGACGGGAAACAATTACCATATTGTATCTAACTCTTTTCGGGTCTATTTACCCTCACCCAATTTAAAAACAAAATTAAAAAACCGTTGGGGCTGGTTTTAAATTTTTTCCCCAAATCTCAATTTTTATACGGGGTCAAAAGCAAATGAAAAACCGGAAAAGGTTTACAAGCCCTTTGTAAAAATTTAAGGGGTTTGTTTCAAAATTGCAATGAAATATAACGTGAAATTAAAATAAAAACTTTTACACTCGGAAAAAACACCCCCTTTCCCCCAGGGGCCTACGGGAAAACAATGTATGAAGATTTTGGAACTTCGTCAAATCGTTTTATAGGGTCTTTTTTGACTGTCTAAAAAATGTCCCGTTTATCCCCCGGAAAAACCCCTTTCGTAATTTAAGGGGGGGGAGGTTTTACCGGGAATTTTAAAAATTTTCAAAAAGAATTTTGTAAATTTTAAATGGGTTTATTCTACGGGAGCGGAAAGGACCACCCGGAAACTTATACGTTTTTTACGTTAAAGGCTATGGGAAGGATAGCAAAGAAAGTGTGTCCCAAAAAACCCCCAAACTTTTGTAAAATTTAAAAGGGGGCGCTTACGTTTCCCGCCAATGATCCGCGTAGACAAGGGATTTGCGAGTTACTTGCTTAATATTCAAGCAAACTGCAATAAGGGCAAAAAATACTTTCCCCATCTGTCCAACTATAATTTTAATTTGTTCTTTTCAAAATTTTGTTTGCCGTTTTACTATCGCTTATCTGTATTCAAATGCCCAAAAGAAAAACACTGGTGGAAAGGTCGTCACTTTTTGGGTTTCCCCAAAGACAACCCCCGAACAAAAAAACCCGGTTTGTTTTGGGAGAACTCCCTAGGGGCCGTTGTCAATTTTAAATGTTCAAAAGGGCCCCGTTAACAGATTTTTTTCGACTTTCCTTACATACATTGACATTTAATATGGAACAGTAAATTCCACGTGCGGTCAATACTGTTAGTCAACATTATTGGTAATGAAAAAATTTTACTGAATCTTGCAACTGACGTTTTTAAATGACTTGATTATACGGGCAATATACCACTAAGAAATGCCGCTCTTTATGTTTTAGCGTAGCATTCTAACACCGTTTTTTCTGGTTCGCTTCAAGAATTTCACTCATTTGTAGAACTTAATTGCGCAAGATCTATATACCCCTTTCAGATACATAAAATGACGGTGAATAAATTGACCATACTGTATCTAAACTGCTTGTCGCTCTATTCACGAAATAAAATTTAGACAAAAATTAAATACAGTTGGTGCTGGTTGAATTGTTTCACAAAACTCATTCTTATACGGCTCAACCCGAAAATGAGAACCGGGATACGGTGTTACAAGCCTTAGTAATTTTGTATTTGTTTCTATATTGCAATGAAAAATACATCTGTGTATTAAGATAATTATTTGCACTCGAGAAAAAGCACGTTTCACACAGGGTCCTTTACGGTATAAAAAGTAGAAATTTGGAATACGTCAAATTTCAAGGGTCTTTTTAGACGTTGTAAAAAAAATGTCAGTTTAATGCCTCGGATATCGATATTTTTTGGTATTTTAGAGCTGTAGACCTAGGCATTCAGAAATATTTTCAAAATGAATTTTGTGTTATAAATGTTGATTCTACGGCAGCGTGAAAGGGCCACCAGATGCTTATACGTTTTAGTACGTTACGGGTATGGAAAGATTTTCTAGAAGTGCGTCTTAAATCGAAAAAAATGTTGTAAAATTTAAATGGTAGAGCTTTTGTTTAGTCACAATGTAGCGTGACATGTATTTTGCGAGTTCTTGCTTTGATATTCAAGCATCTGTCAAAATTTAAAAGATTTTTTGCACATCGTCCAATATATTTGATTCGTTTTATCAGTTTTGTTGCCGTTTTCTATCGCTTATCTGATTCAAATGCCAAATGTAACACACTGGTGGAAAGGTCGTCACTTTAGGTTCCCATGCACCCTGTCATTTAAAAGGGGTTTTTTTGTGAACTCGTAGGGGCT
>NW_026459321.1:0-6446 GCF_021730395.1 Mercenaria mercenaria | reverse complement strand
GATCTGCCAAACAAGAGGACCATGATGGTCCTGAATCGCTCACCTCTTCCCACATGATCTAGTTTTGAGTATGACGTCGTTTTTTCTATTATTTGACATAGTGACCTAGTTTTTGAGCTCATGTGACCCAGTTTTGAACTTGACCTAGATATTATCAAGATAAAAATTCTGACCAATTTTCATGAAGATCCATTGAAAAATATGGTCTCTAGAGAGGTCACAAGGTTTTTCAATTATTTGACCTATTGACCTAGTTTTTTAAGGCACGTGCCCCAGTTTCAAACTTGACCTAGATATCATCAAGGTGAACATTCTGACCAATTTTCATGAAGATCCATTCAAGGGTATGGCCTCTAGAGAGGTCACAAGGTTTTTCTATTTCAAGACCTACTGACCTAGTTTTTGATCGCAGTTGACCCAGTTTCAAACTTAACCTAGATATCATCAAGATAAACATTCAGACCAACTTTCATACAGATCCCATGAAAAATATGGCCTCTAGAGAGGTAACAACGTTTTTTCATTATTTGACCTACTGACCTACTTTTTGAGGGCACGTGACCCACTTTCGAACTTGACCTAGATATCATCAAGATGAACATTCTGACCAATTTTTATGGAGATCCATTCACAAGTATAGCCACTAGAGAGGTCACAAGGTTTTTCTATTTTTAGACCTACTGACCTAGTTTTTGATGGCACATGGCCCTGTTTCGAACTTGACCTAGATATCATCAAGATGAACATTCAGACCAACTTTCATGAAGATCTATTGAAAAATATGGCCTTTAGAGAGGTCACAAGGTTTTTCTATTATTTGACCTACTGACCTAGTTTTTGACGGCACGTGACCCACTTTCAAACTTGACTTAGATATCATCAAGGTGAACATTCTGACCAATTTTCATGAAGATTTCATGAAATATATGGCCTCTAGAGAGGTCACAAGGTTTTTCTATTTTTAGACCTACTGACCTAGTTTTTGACCGCACGTGACCCAGTTTCGAACTTGACCTAGATATCATCAAGGTGAACGTTCTGACTAACTTTCATGCAGATCTTGTGAAATATATGGCCTCTAGAGAGGTCACAAGGTTTTTCTATTTTTAGACCTACTGACCTAGTTTTTGAAGGCATGTGACCCAGTTTCGAACTTGACCTAGATATCATCAAGGTGAACATTCTGACCAATTTTCATGAAGATCCATTGAAAAATATGGCCTCTAGAGAGGTCACAAGGTTTTTCTATTTTTAGACCTACTGACCTAGTTTTTGATGGCACGTGACCCAATTTCGAACTTGACCTAGAATTTACCATTTATTTTCTTAAATAACAAAGGTATAGAATATACATTAAACTTCCAAAATGTTTCATTTGGTTCTCAAACAAAATCTCCAGCTCAACAGATAATAAATTACATCATAATCTTAGCAAAATACTTTATATATAAATGCAAATTAGGAAATCATAATCCAAGGATTGAATCGTTTATTAATTATATCAAAACAATGAAAGAAATTGAACAAGAGGACCATGATGGTCCTGAATCGCTCACCTCTTCCCACATGACCCAGTTTTGAGTATGACGTTGTTTTTTCTATAATTTGACATAGTGACCTAGTTTTTGAGCTCATGTGACCCAGTTTTGAACTTGACCTAGATATTATCAAGATAATCAAAGGCCTGAATGGCCTGAGTCGGCTAATGATTGATGTACTGACTGTATAGTCTACCAGTTTCAGTTTGTTTTTAGTTTTTTTCTTAAAATTTCATAACACAGCTCGATATGTACCCAAAATATTATATCCGGATACGATTACACTTTTCTCCAGTTTGAACAATATATTTTACAAATTGTGATGATACGAAGACATTTAGCAGCAATTGGCAGTATCTGACATTGAAGTTTACGGTTAAATTACCTCTTATTTAAATCTTTTCATAAAAAAGTTGTTTCGTTTCGCAAAACATGAATTGAGTCATAGAAACATAGACGATCTACTTTCGATTTCAAAAACTACAAGAAAATACAATTTAATGTTTCGCCGATTTGTTTATTTCTCGAAAAATAAGAATTAAAATCATTTTTAATATCAGTAGTAACTAAACAAACCAGTAAGAACTTCTTCTTCCGATAATTTATCCGTTTACTGACTGCAAAATTCAACCCACGCAAAGTTTATAGAAATCATACGATGCGTGTTTACGTTCAATGTGGGAGAATTAAGGCTGATTGGCTATGTTACCTAACGCATCCAGACGATTCAGATTTTGTTTTTAAAAAAGCACTGTGTGCGTTTCTGTAATTTTATATACGTTTTCATACGCTTAGAAATTATTAGACATGCGTATTTGCATTATTTCTATACGTAATTTACGCTAATACGCATCTTATCTGGAGCCCTGCTGGAACTATTTTTTGTCTTTCGCTGGATGTTACCCAAGCTTTGTAAGCCTGCGCAATTCTTAAAATGCACATTTATGCTTAATGAGTTACATTCGAGAATTGCACAATTACAAGTCATAAATATGACAGATTACATCGTATATTGGTCATAGCAAAGGGAATTGACGCAACTTAACTTCATTCATGCAGTGAACTGTTTGAAGTTTGAGAAATCTAATGGAAACTACATCCTTCACTGTGTTATTTGGTCCGTTTAGAGAATCGTTGGATAGCAAGGACTCGTCAAAAGGCTTTCAGCCTTTAGCCGACTCAAAAATTCTGACCAATTTTCATGAAGATTCATTGAAAAATATGGTCTCTAGAGAGGTCACAAGGTTTTTCTATTATTTGACCTACTGACCTAGTTTTCGAAGGTACGTGACCCTGTTTTGAACTTTACCTAGATATCATCAAGGTGAACATTCTCACTAATTTTCATGAAGATCCATTTGAAAGTATGGCCTCTAGAGATGTCACAAGGTTTTTCTATTTTTATACCTACTGGCCTAGTTTTTGACTGCATGTGACCCAGTTTCAAAACTGACCTAAATATATCATAAAGGTGAACATTCAGATCAATTTTAATGAGTATCCATTGAAAAATATGGCCTCTAGAGAAGTCAAAAGATTTTAATAATTTTAGACCTACTGACCTAGTTTTTGTCCGCAGCTGACCCAGTTTCAAACTTGACCTAGATATCATCAAGATGAACATTCAGACCAACTTTCATACAGATCCCATGAAAAGGTCACAAGGTTTTTTTATAATTTGACCTACTGACCTAGTTTTTTAAGGCACGTGACCCAGTTTCAAACTTGACCTAGATATCATCAAGGTGAACATTCTGACCAATTTTTATGGAGATCCTTTCACAAGTATGGCCTCTAGAGAGGTCACAAGGTTTTTCTATTTTTAGACCTACTGACCTAGTTTTTGACCGCACATGACCCTGTTTCGAAACTGACCTAGATATCATCAAGATGAACATTCAGACCAATTTTCATACAGATCCCATGAAAAATATGGCCTTCAGAGAGGTCACAAGGTTTTTCTATTATTTGACCTACTGACCTAGTTTTTGATGGCACGTGACCCAGTTTCAAACTTGATCTAGATATCATCAAGGTGAATGTTCTGACCAATTTTCATGAAGATCTTGTGAAATATATGGCCTCTAGAGAGGTCACAAAGTTTTTCTATTTTTAGACCTACTGACCTAGTTTTTAAAGGCACGTGACCCAGTTTCGAACTTGACCTAGATATCATCAAGGTGAACATTCTGACCAATTTTCATGAAGATCTTGTTGAATATATGGCCTCTAGAGAGGTCACAAGGTTTTTCTATTTTTAGACCTACTGACCTAGTTTTTTGATGGCATGTGACCCAGTTTCGAACTTGACCTACATATCATCAAGATGAACATTTTGATTAACTTTCATAAAGATCCCATGAAAAATGTGACCTCTAGAGTGGTCACAAGCAAAAGTTTACGGACGCACGCATGCACGCACTGACGGACGACGGACACCGCGCGATCACAAAAGCTCACCTTGTCACTTTGTGACAGGTCAACTAAAAACACATAGCATTAAAAAAGAATAAAATAACCAGCTATAACAAACAAGAGGGCCATAATGGCCCTATATCGCTCACCTGTCATCATTGCACTTAAGGACAAGAAGGTCAAAAAGTCATAATCAAAATGAATCAAAAGAATCATGAGACAAGAGGGCCAAGATGGCCCTAGGTCGCTCACCTAAGAAACACACCATAACAGTGTAAAACATGTTTGACCTAGTGATTTCATGGAAACAAATATTCTGACCAATTTCATTAAAATTGGACCAAAAAATTGGTCTCTTGCGTTTTAAAAACAAACATTTTCTTAGATATGACCTAGTTTTTGACCCTAGATGACCCATGTTCAAACTCGACCTAGATTTTATCAAGGCAATCATGTCTGGACCAAAATTCATGAAGATCAATTGAAAAATACAGCCTCTATCAATACACAAGTTTTTTCTTTGATTTGACCAAGTGACCTAGTTTTGACCTCAGATAACCCATATTCAAACTCGACCTAGATTTCATCAAGGCAATCACTCTGACCAAATTTCATGAGGATCAATTGAAAAATACATCCTCTATTGCATACACAATGTTTTTCTTCGATTTGACCTAGTGACCTAGTTTTTGACCCCAGATGACCCATTTTCAAACTCGGCCTAGATTTTATCAAGGTAATCATTCTGGCTAAATTTCATAAAGATCAGTTGAAAAATACAGCCTCTATCGCATACACAAGGTTTTTCTTTGATTTGACCTAGTGACCTAGTTTTTGACCCCAGATGACCCATTTTCGAACTTGGTCTAAATTTTATCAAGGTAATCATTCTGACCAAAATTCATGAAGATCAATTGAAAAATACAGCCTCTAGCGCATACACAAGGTTTTTCCTTGATTTGACCTAGTGACCTAGTTTTTGACCCCAGATGACCCATTTTCGAACTCGATCTAGACTTCATCAAGATAATCATTCTGACTAAAATTCATGAAGATCAATTGAAAAATACAGCCTCTATCGCATACACAAGGTTTTTCTTTGATTTGGCCTAGTGACCTAGCTTTTGACCCGAGATGACCTATTTTCGAACTCGGCCTAGATTTCATCAAGGTTATCATTCTGACCAATATTCATGAAGATCAATTGAAAAATACAGCCTCTAACGCATACACAAGGTTTTTCTTTGATTTGACCTAGTGACCTAGTTTTTGACCCGAGATGACCCATTTTGGAACTCGATCTAGACTTCATCAAGATTATCATTCTGACTAAAATTCATGAAGATCAATTGAAAAATACCGCCTCTATCCCATACACAAGGTTTTTCTTTGATTTGGCCTAGTGACCTAGTTTTTGACCCCAGATGACCTATTTTCGAACTCGGCCTAGATTTCATCAAGGTTATCATTCTGACCAATATTCATGAAGATCAATTGAAAAATACAGCCTCTAACGCATACACAAGGTTTTTCTTTGATTTGACCTAGTGACCTAGTTTTTGACCCGAGATGACCCATTTTCGAACTCGGCCTAGATTTCATCAAGGTTATCATTCTGACCAATATTCATGAAGATCAGTTGAAAAATACAGCCTCTATCGCATACACAAGCTAAATGTTGACAGACGACAGACGACAGACGACAGACAGACAGACAGACAGACGACAGACGCCGGACATCAAGTGATCAGAAAAGCATTGCTCAGGTGAGCTAAAAATATAGTTGAAATTTTCTTAAAGGTACAGGTATGTCAAAATACACCAATAATTTGGAGATGCCATCCATGTTGTACCACAGGAAAGTGGTCTCAGTTTTTCCCTACGGCCAATAATAAACAAGAGGACCATGATGGTCCTGAATCGCTCACCTATCTCCACATGACCCAGTGTTCAACTGAGTATGACATCGTTATTTCTATTATTTGACATAGTGACCTAGTTTTTGAGCACATGTGACCTAGATATCAAGATAAAAAATTCTGACCAATTTTCATGAAGATCCATTGAAAAAATAGGCCTCTAGAGAGGTCACAAGGTTTTTCTATTATTTGACCTAATGACCTAGTTTTTGAAGGCACGTGACCCACTTTTTAAACTTGACTTAGATATCATCAAGGTGAACATTCTCACCAATTTTCATGAAGATCTCGTGAAAAATATGGCCTCTAGAGAGGTCACAAGGTTTTTTCTATTTTCGACCTACTGACCTAGTTTTTGACCGCACATGACCAGTTACGAACCTGACCTAGATATCATCAAGCTGAACATTCACACCAATTTTCATGAAGATCCATTGAGAAATATGGCCTCTAGAGAGGTCAAAAAGGTTTTTTTTATTTTAGACCTACGACCCGTTTTTTACCCCAATGACCAGTTTTTAATCTGACTTAGATATATCAGATAAACATTCTGACCAATATTTATAGATCTCAT